>NC_058060.1:2406422-2548922 GCF_020085105.1 Siniperca chuatsi | reverse complement strand
CTAGGAGACTTTCTGATGGTACTTCACTTAGGGTTGCCTTGTATTCATCCTCGCCATGATCTTATCTTTCAGGTCAGTCGCTGCCTCATTCAGGCTGCCTCATTCAGCATGATTTCTCTTGGGGCTTCGTACCCAATCTCTGGTTGGGGAGCTGCTGGTTGCTCCCCTCTGACCTGTAGTCCTGGCTCCCCCTTGCCGTAGCATTTGTGTTGTACCTCGTCAATCTCAAGTTGTGATAGCAGGAACACTGAGCTACTAGTTGCTTCGCCGTAAGCCTTGATTGTGGGTTTCGAAGTAACCATTCATCCCACATCCTGTGCATGTAACCCCTCTGACTAGGGTTACTGGAGTAGTAGCATTCCAACAGAGCCGTATTATCGCATCTCGCCCATCTCCGTCTTGTTCCAGTAGCCCATTTGTCGTCTCGATGCCCTGGTTCCCCAACACCTGACGCAGACCTTGTTTGGCCGGGCGACGTCTGAGCCGGCATGTCATGTATTTCATCGTCGCTCATCATCATCATGAGGTAGGCAGCAGCGTGAAGGGTCTTGCCTAAGGACCCACACTGGATGATGGGTCATTGCTCATTGCGCTCCGAGGGGGATTCGAACCCTTGTTCCCCCGTGAATGTCCCGTGGCCTACCAAATCGAGCTATCCAGCCATTCCACACTGGATGATGGTCATTGCTCAATGAGTCCCGAAGGGGATTCTAACCGAAGGGGATATATATATATATATATATATATATATATATATATATATACTTGATATCAACAAATCAAGTGGGCTTATTTGGAACACCCATGCCAGACTTTTGACGTATTTTGACAAATTAAACAATAAAAACATTAGAAATTTGTATAAATGAATTATTGACACTCCAAATGAGAGATTAGACTTTAATTTTAACTCAAATGTTCTCACTTAAATTGTGGCGGTATATATTAAAAATATAAGAAAAGCAGATTTGGTGGGCTTAATAGTTTACCCTACTTCTATTTATAGGATATTTAGATAAAAGTTGTTTATGATGTTCATTTAGAGCTGATGTTTAACTTTCTCTGTATATCTATTAGAAATCGATTCAAAATGTATGTATTTTTAACATTTTTGAATATACTAAACCAAAAACATGAATGTAAAATTTAAATCTCTGTATGAGACATAGTGGTTCTTGTCATTTAGTTTGAAGTAATTTGATTGCCTGTAACTCCTGTCACTGTTTGTTTAAGTTTTGATTTGCTGAAGGCCTCTAGATTGTTTTTTCTCACCCTAATGGTGGAACATGATTATCTAATCACCATCAGATGTGTAACTAGGGTGCGGCCTATATAACATACCAGTGCCTACTAGGATTGCTGATCTTGAAGAAGGCCTGAGGGCCGAAACGTCATCCGAATAAAAGAACTGCATATGGAGCTAGAGTGTGCAACACTTTTTTCCTACTTTCAAGGGAATAAGGGGGTAACAATGTAGGAAGTTGGGATTATGAATTCTACATATAAATCTGCTGTGATTTATTTCAAAATGATCATATACTACATACCTACACTGCAGGGTACAGAAAACAAAAGAGGATAGGCAAACTATTCCTAAATAACTACAGGTTACATTTGTGTTTTTACTTTAAAACAAACAGAGGTCCAGGAAAAAGAGTATTGACAGGAATATACTGTAGGCCTATAGCTCATATGTTACTGTATATGTTGTAAAGTAGGCCTGCTTACAGTGTGGGTAGCTGACTTAATGCCATAACCACAGGCAATAACTATACAAAACATCTCTATAGCACCCCTTAACAACAGATCCATGGAAGACAGTCTCAGCTGCCACACACTTGACCTGTGTGCGGGTCTCAAGGTTGGTCATGTTCACATTAGAATGGGTACCCGGTAGTTAAAAAATCCATACAGTGTAAGTTATCTTTAAATTTCTCCCAAACACCAGATTGTTGCTCAGTAGGTCATACAGATTAGTTAGTTAAGAAATACCTACAATATAAATGATTGTTATGTTCCCACATTGTTACCCCCTTATTACCTAACTTCACATCTTGTTCCCTTGTACCTAGATGTATGTGTCGGTACGTACTGTACTGGTACACCATTAGTATAAAAATTACACTAAATGACAATAAATTCAGGAGAATTATGCTGTATGTTATGGGCCGTAAGCTAAAGCGTTACCCATATTTGTCATTCTGGGGGTGGTACAACTTCTGCCCAAAGTGCATGTCCAGATTGAAGTGACTCCGTAACTTGCGCACACGGAGGACTCACCGTTAACATGTACAAACTGAGATCGATTTGATAGATAGGATTTAAACCAGCTTAGTGCGGCTCCTTTAATGCCAATTACATGTTCCAGTCTCCGTAAAAGGACGTGATGGCCATTGGTGTCGAACGCAGCACTAAGATCTAACAAGACAAGTTCAGAGACAAGTCCATTGTCTGATGCAATTAAAAGGTCATTTGTAATTTTCACCAGTGCTGTCTCTGTGATGCACTCTAAATCCTGACTGAAAATCCTCAAATAATCTATTGTTATTTAGAAAGTCACACAACTGAAGGATCTTACAGAGATAGGGAAGGTTAGATATAGGTCTATGTTGGCTGAAACCCCTGGATCAAGAGTGGGCTTTTTCAGAAGAGGTTTAATTACAGCTACTTTAAAGGATTGTGGTACATAGCCTGTTAATAAAGACAGATTGATCATATCTAGTAAAGAAGTGCTAACTAAGGGTAAAACATCTTTAAGCAGCCTGGTTGCAATAGTTGGAAAGGTTGATGGCTTAAATGAATTAATCGTCGAAGTTAGTTGAAGAAGGTCAACAGGAGCAAAGCAGTCAACATATATATGAAGGTGTTACTGCTGAGGGCTACAGGAATACATGGTTCAATAGAGCTATGACTCTCTGTCAGCCTGGCTACAGTGCTGAAAAGAAACCTGGGGTTGTTCTTATTTTCCTCTATTAATGATGAGTAGTAAGCTGCTCTGGCATTACGGAGGGCCTTCCTATGTGTTTTAAGACTATCTTGCCAGACTAAACGAGATTCTTCCAGGTTGTTGGAAAACCATTTCCTTTCAAGTTTTTGTGATTTTTTTGCTTTAATTTGCGGGTTTGGGGGTTATACCATGGAGCTAACCTTCTTTGTTTTATTATCTTCTTTTTTAGAGGAGCGATAGAATCGAGTGTCGTTCGCAGTGAGTCTGCAGCACTATCAACTAAATGGTCAATTTGGGAAGGGCTGAAATTAACATAGAAGTCCTCCATTATGTTGAGACATAGCACTGAATTAAATGCAGATGGAATCGCTTCCTTAAATTTAGATACAGCGCTATCAGATAGACATCTAGAGTAGGAGGAGACTAGTTTTTGCCTAATGGCATGTAGTCCAGCAATAGCAGTTCAAAAGTTATTAAATAATGGTCCGATAATGAAGGATTCTGTGGAAAGACTATTAAATGTTCAATTTCAATGCCATATACCAGAACAAGGTCGAGGGTGTGGTTTTTAACTCATAAAAATACAGTTCTGCACATTTAAACAAAATGTGTGTTTTTTCATCTCATGTGTGTGAGATGAGATGAGAACGATTATCATGGCTAACTGCGGAGGCAAATTAAAATCTTGTCTTCTGTTATTCATGCATAATGTTATTTGGAACAATACACCACAATTCTTGTATGAAAAAGTAGAATATACTGTTATATTTTGTCATGGGTACAATACATATCAAGTGAGCACTGGTGGTGCCAAGTCCACAAACCAATTCTATGATGAGAACTGTTTTTTTTTATAGATCTTCTTCCACTTGGAATATGCTCCCCACCAATATCAGACAGACCAAAAGTAAATTTTCTTTCAAAAAGTCACAAAAACAAAAATTGGTGATTCTCATGTTGTCTCATGTTGTTCTCATTGTGGTTATTGCTGTTTTAGAACCTTTTTCATTGTTTTTATTTTGTTTTTGTTGCTGTGTATTTGTGACAATTTTGTTTTTGTTTCCACTATTGTCTATTGTTTCATATGTACAGTAATTTAACTTATTTATCTAATCAAATAACTGGCTTGTTTTGCCTTTTCTTGTTTATTGATACTGTGTGATTTTAAATTGTTGTTTGTTTTTATTGTTATTCCATTTGTGTGGATCCCAGGAAGACTAGCAAATGTAGAAGCTAATGGAGATCCAAATAAATACTAAAGAGGAACTAAGAAATGCAAACAAAAAATAAAAGTATTATAATTAAAATTAACAATAATAATAATTTTTCCATTGCTTTTTACTGGATGAGACCATTAAAGGGTTAAAATGCCCTAATAATTGGATATTGTTCTTAAGTGATGCATATTCCCAAACAAATTTGCAATTAATCAGGTAACCACAATACACAGTGAACTGATCAACACATTCCATAACTTTTATCCAAGACAGTAAACCACCTTGTTAATCCTTAATTGCCTACTGTTTGATTCTTTTTTGTACTTTTATAAGAATTTTCCCAAAGCAGTATAATGTTCCAAATGTTTGCAGTACACAGCTCAATTTTGTGCTTTTGCTTTTGTGCTCTTATGATTGCAAACACCCACAATGACAACAGACTTAACATTGTGACATTTCTTAGATGCCAATTGATTCCTTTGGTTTGGCTCTATTAGTTGTTTGCAAGTGTAATTAATCTGAGTTCTTGCTGTGGTTGGAATGAGAACTCAAACTCCAATCACAGTCCAATCGCTTTTTGTTGTAAGATGATTCATTGATCTTGCATAAAGTTGCAGGGTTTTAGTTTTTGAGATGAATGGATATCTGCTATCGTAAAATTTGAATACCATATTCTTCTAGCAAGCAACATTTGAGGCTTTGATAATACCTAAGCCTTTTTCCTCTCCTTAAGAACTGATTGAACATTTCAATCACAGACCAAATCCCTGAAACCCTCCAGACTACAATTAATGAGTGAAACTTAATGCCAGTCTGACTGATTAAAACCTGGCTTTTCACACAGGTCGTTCATTCATTTTGATGATATTGTGGCGGAAGAGTGTCCTAATTTCTTTCAGAACTCCAGCACATATACAAGACACACATAGCAAGTAAGTGCCAGGAATGAGACTATTACCTAATGCTGCCACTTTGCCTTATAGAGACCCCTCTGAGATCTGCAAACATTCCCTTAAAGGAGGGGTAAGTGATTCTGGAGAAATATTGTTGATATTTGAACTCAAAAGCCAAATAAATACACTCCTCCCTTTAGTGGTCCTTCAGAAGCTCTGCCCCCTAAATACATGGACGATACGCATTGCCAAGGTAACTGGGCAATTATGGCGGAATCCAGAGCGTCTGCTGCCCGAGGGTAACTAAAGCAAAACAAACATTTAGCAAGATTTAGTTGTTTATATTGTTTTTATAAAACAACAGTGACCGAAGACAGGGCCGTGGGTTTGTAGCTAAGCTAACAAGGAAGATTACGTTTGCTAGCATAGCATTTCAAATTATGCATCAATCCAAATAATCCCACTGTGCTAGCAAACTAGTTTTTAGGCCTTCATGGCTATAAAACCCTTCGCAAATGTTGTACGGACAAATACCATGATATAGAGCAAACAACGACATAGCAAGTAATGTAACTAATATTAGCTAGGTTGTGTGTTAGCAAACTGACACTACAGTTGCTGCTGCAAAGCTAATATGCAGAGAGGATGAGACAAACTAGAAAGTAATCTGAATGCCCATGGGCAAGTAATTTAACGTTAACTGACACACACACACAGTGTTCACTCACATACATCTGCCATCTGCTTGTCTGTTGCTTCATTTGCTTTCTTTCAGAGTGGTTTGAAGCATTCTCTAAGGCACAAAACCAGCTTTTTAGACTAGTGCAAACAAAATTAACCAAATCGCACCTGTCACAGGATAGATAAAGTACAATTTGAAGCCATATTCACACTAGCATGGATAAAGTTGGAAATGATATGGTGTCAAACAGCTGAGGTGTGGACTATAGTAACATGACTTGAACTTGAGTCAGATTCAAGTCACGAATCTGGTGACTTAAGACTTGACTTGTTGGTCCTGACTTGTGACTTACCCTTACTGACTTAGTATTTGTTGCTCTTGACATGGGACTTATTGGTCTCAACATGGAACTTGATGATTTTGACTTGGGACTTGTTGGTCTTGTTTGAGACTTGACTTGGGGCTTACCCCTGGTGACTTAAAACTTGTTGGTCTTGACTTGGGACACACCTTTCTTAAATTGGGACTTATTGGTCTTGCCGTAGTACTTGACTTGGGACTTTTTGGTCTTGGGCTTGTGACTTGGTGTAGTGATCACAATGACTGAATGTCTCCCAAATAACACTCTGCTGCACTGTTTACAACCCGGTGGAATGCCATGGGGGGAGGTTTGAATGAAACTTTGCTCAGACTTCTGGATCTGCAAAATTTCTTCTGCCCTCTCCAACAGTAAAGGTGTCAATTTGAATACTTGCCAGACAAGACCAGAACTTTCCAACCCAGAGGAAAGACATGTCTTGTCATGCTAATAGAGCTAATAGAGGAGAAACTAAAAACAACATCTTCTCCTCTCTTATCTGTCTCACTCACACATGCAAACAAACACACTCTTTCTTCTCTCACCCTCTGATGTGGCTTGCCAGATCCTATCATAAAAGTTGAAAAGTGCAGTCTTGAGGAAGTAACACTATGATATTCTTGCTTTTTAACCCAAGTCTGAATTAATGTGAATTAGCTATATAACCAATCATTAACCCAGCTAACATTTCTCAGCACATGTTTCCTTGATGTGTAACCCAACTTTTATTTTTGTAGGACATGAAATGAGCAAGTTATTAATTCAGGTAGTTAACCTCTTGTTTGCATCCGTGATGTGCTGACGTGCTGAGGTAAGCGTATTGTCTCATTTCCTGTCACCTGTGTTTGTGTTTTACTAGTAGCGTATTTCTGCTGCTCTAGCTCATCACAGTTAATTTTGTTGGATTCTTCATTATAGTGACTAACTATCTGCTATACATTTAAACATAAACTAGTTCTACTCAGGCACTCATAGCTCTCTCCTTCTTTTAAACGACTTTCTCGCTAATCCCACAGTTTACACGCTATTCATTTTTGCTAGCTACTGTTCTTTAGCTTAGCAGTTAGCGATGGTTTCTCTCTCTCCTTCTCACTCTCCTGTTCTCTCTTGTTCGGTGTGTCAAATGTTTAGCTATTCTTTTGCCTCCTTTAGTGATAATGGTACATGTAATAAATGTATATGTTTATTTGTAGCATTCAAGGCGAGGCTTAGTGAACTGGAAACACGGTTCCACACCATGGGAACTCAATCATTAGCTGCTGTAGTTAGCTAGCCCCCACTAGCCAGTGCGGACCGACCAGAGGTAGCTCCTGTTAGCCGAAACCAGGGAGGCTGGGGGACTGTCTGAAGGAAGCATAGCCCTAAGCAGAAGCCCACGGTTCACCACCAACCTGTTCACATTTCTAACAAGTTCTCCCCACTCAGTGACACACCTGCTGAAAAACCAACTCTGATTATTGGCTCCATAAGAACTGTGAAGTTAGCAACACCAGTGACCATAGTCCAATGTATTCCTGGGGCCAGAGCGGGCGACATTGAATCCTATGTAAAACTGCTGGCTAAGGATAAACGTAAATACAGTAAGATTGTTATTCACGTCGGTGGTAACGACTCCCGATTACGCCAATCGGAGGTCACTAAAGTTAATGTTGAGTTGGTGTGTACATATGCAATGACAATGTCGGACTCTGTAGTTTTCTCTGGGCCCCTGCCAAACCTGACCAGTGATGACATGTTTAGCCACATGTCTTCATTCTGCCGCTGGCTGTTGAGGTGGTGTCCAGCAAATGATGTGGACTTTTTGGGGAAGACCTGGTCTGATTAGGAGAGATGGCATTCATCCCACTTGGGATGGAGCAGCTCTCATAGCCAGAAATCTGACCGAGTTTATTAGTGGACCAAAAACATGACAACTCAGAGTTGAGACCAGGAGGCAGAGTTGCAGTCCTACACGCTTCTCTGCGCTTCCAGAGCAGTTACCCACCCAAAACTCCTTAGTGACGGTGTCTGCCCCCTGACCACTTAAATTAATGAAACCAAACATTAACAGAAGAGGAGTTATACATAAAAACCTCAACAAAAATGCAAAGAATAGCACAACAAAATAGGAGAATTAAATGTGGACTCCTAAACATCAGATCTCTGTCATCTAAAGCTGTACTAGTGAACGATTTAATATCAGAGTATCATATTGACTTATTTTGTCTTACTGAAACCTGGCTGGGTCATGAAGAATATGTTAGCCTAAATGAATCCATGCGGCCAAGTCATATTAATACTCGAGCTTAAGACTTAAAACTCATTCGAAAGCCTTCTTCTTAGTCTTTCACACCCAACCTGGAAAACATTATAGTGTACTGCTCTCCTGGTCTTTATTCTGAATTTTTATCTGAGTTTTTATCAAGTTTAGTCCTTAAAACAGATAAAGTAATTATTGTAGGTGATTTTAATAATCATGTGGACATTGATAAGTACTACGTTTATCTCATTATTAATTTCGATTGGCTTTTGTCAGAGAATACATGAAGCTACTCACTGTTTTAACCACACCCCCAACCTTGTTCTGGTATATGACATTGAAATTGAACATTTAATAGTCTTTCCACAGAATCCTTCATTATCGGACCATTATTTAATAACTTTTGAACTGCTATTACTGGACTACACGCCATTAGGCAAAAACTCTTATTCTAGATGTCTATCTGATATTGCTGTGGCTAGATTTAAGGAAGCGATCCCATCTACATTTAATTGAATGTTATGTCTTGATATCACAGAGGACTCCAAATTGACCATCTTGGTGATAGTGCTGCAGGCTCACTGCGAACGACACTCGATTCTATCGCTCCTCTAAAAAAGAAGATTATAAAACAAATAAGCTCCATGGTATAACCCCCAAACCCGCAAATTAAAGCACAACATCACGAAAACTTGAAAGGAAATGGCATTCCAACAACCTGGAAGAATCTTGTTTAGTCTGGCAAGATAGTCTTAAAACATATAGGAAGGCCCTCCATAATGCCAGAGCACCTTACTACTCATCATTAATAGAGGAAAATAAAAACAACCCCTTGACTGCTTTGCTCCTATCGACCTTCTTCAACTAACTTCAACGATTTTTCATCTAAACCATCAACCTGTCTCTTAGACCCCATTCCAACTAGGCTGCTTAAAGATGTTTTACCCTTAGTTAGCACTTCTTTACTGGATATGATTAATCTGTCTTTATTAACAGCCTATGTACCACAATCCTTTAAAGTAGCTGTAATTAAATCTCTTCTTAAAAAGCCCACTCTTGATCTAGGGGTTTTAGCCAACTATAGACCTATATCTAACCTTCCCTTTCTCTTTAAGATCCTTGAGAAAGCAGTCGCGAATCAGTTGTGTGACTTTCTAAATAACAGTTTATTTGAGGATTTTCAGTCAGGATTTAGAGTGCATCATAGCACAGAGACAGCACTGGTGAAAATTACAAATGACCTTGTAACTGCATCAGACAAATAGACTTGTCTCTGTACTTGTCTTGTTAGATCTTAGTGCTGCATTTGACACCATTGATCATCACATCCTATTACAGAGACTGGAACATGTAATTGGCATTAAAGGAGCCGCACTACATGTGTAACTGTACATGTTAACGGTGAGTCCTCCATGCACACCAGTTAGTCACAGAGTTCCACAAGGTTCTGTGCTTGGACCGATTCTATTCACTTTACATACACTTCCTCTAGGCAATATTATTAGGAAACACTCCATAAACTTTCATTGTTATGCAGATGATACCCAATTATATCTATTGATCAAGCCAGATGAAACTAACCAGTTAACTAAACTTCAAGCATGCCTTGAGGACATAAAGCAATTTTCTGATGTTAAACTCAGACAAAACTGAAGTTATAGTACTTGGCCCCAAACACCACCGAGACACATTATCTAAAGATATAGTTACTCTAGATGGCATTGCCCTGGCCTCCAGCAGCACCGTAAGGAACCTCTGAGTTATTTCTGATCAGGATTTATCCTTTAACTCCCACATGAAACAAACTTCAAGGACTGTCTTTTTTCACCTACTTATCATTGCAAAAATCAGGCACATCCTGTCTCAAAATTATGCAGAAAAATTAGTGCTTGCATTTGTTACTTCTAGGTTGGACAATTGTAATTCCTTATTATCAGGCTGCCCGAATAAGTCCCTTAAGACTCTCCAGTTGATCCAGAATGCTGCGGCACGTGTACTGACAAGAACTAGGACAAGAGATCATATTTCTCCAATATTAGCTTCTCTGCACTGGCTCCCTGTAAAATCCAGAATAGAATTTTAAATCCTTCTCCACACCTACAAAGCTCTTAATGGTGAGGCACCATCGTATCTTAAAGATCTCATAATACCTTATTACCCAACTAGAACACTACGCTCCCAGGATGCAGGGTTACTTGTGGTTCCTAGAGTCTCCAAAAGTAGAATGGGAGCCAGAGCCTTCAGGTATCAAGCTCCTCTCCTGTGGAATCACATCCCAATTTGGGTTCGGGGGTAGAAACCATCTCCACATTTAAGAGTAGGCTTAAGACTTTCCTCTTTGATAAAGCTTATAGTTAGGGCTGGCTTGGGTGAGCCCTGAACCATCTCTTAGTTATGCTGCTATAGGCCTAGACTGCTGAGAAACTTCCCATGATGCACTTCTTTCCTCTCTCCTCCTCTCTCTTTCCATCTGCATGCATTTTTATCCCATTATTGCATGTTACTAACTCGACATCTTCTCTCTCCCGTAGTTCTGTGCTTTCTCGTTTCTCTCCTCTCTCCTTCTGTCGTTTTCAGCAGGTATTTTTGCCTCCAGAGCTGCAGAGACTGGATCTGTGGTTGTGGGCCCCCTGCTGCCCCTGTGTTCCTGCTCAACAATTCTACTTTTCATAGTTTGAGGTTTTGTCCTGTTTCCTGTTTTATTTTGTAGTATTCTCCTCTCCCTGTGTGTCTTGTGTTTTTACTTCCTGTCTTTGTTTGCTTTCCCTCCAGTTTTGATTGTTGGCCCCTCCTTGATTGTTTGCACCTGTGTCTCATTGTCTCATCTACCTTAGTGTATTTAGTCAGGGTCTTCTCCTTTGTTCATCGTTGGGTCGTTGTTCCTATCATGTGCGTGTTTCATTGTACCTATATCAAGCAGCTAGGCAGTTGTTCCTGGTGAGTTCTGTTGGAATTATTCTTTGTCTCCCTTGGACCATGTCTGCATTCTGGACTTTGAACTTTGCCTGCTCCCTGTCAGATTTGACCTTGAAATTAAAAGGCTGGAGAGCCAGATACCACCGTGTGATGCGGGCGTTGGCATCCATCATGCCGTGGAGCCACTGGAGGGGGGCATGGTCTGAACAGAGGGTGAATGGGCGCCCCAATACCGCAGGGCCTTGACTGCAGATGGCCAGGCACTCTTTTTTTGATTGTACTGTACCTCTCTGACAGCTTCTGGCTAATGTATACGACCGGGCGGTCGACACCCTGCACCTGCTGGGACAAAACGGCCCCCACTCCTCTGTTCGATGCGTCTGCAGAGCAAAAGGGAGAGAAAAAATAGGTGTGTGGAGGAGAGGCTCCCCACAGAGGGCTTGTTTTACCCTCTCGAACGCCAGTTGGCACCGCTCCGTCCACTGGACCAGATCTGAGGCACCTTTCCGGGTGAGATCGGTCAAGGGACTGGTCAGCTCTGCGAAGTTGGGAATGAACCGCAGGTAATAGCCAGCCAGCCCCAGGAACCGCCTCACCTCTTTTTTTGATTTGGGCTTCAGCCAGGCAGCAATCACAGCCATCTTGTTTACATCTGGGCCAGTATCGCTGGCTGCACTGGCTGCACCTGCTGCGGATCCGTCATGTCTATCCCAGAAGCCCAGTTACGTTGGGCACCAGTTGTAGCGGAATCGTGCTACTGTGAGTTCCCTTGGCCCTGAGACATATGCTGAGACCACATTTTCAGTTTATTCTTTCTTTATTTCTTTTTGGCCACACAATCTTTCTCTCTGCCTAATACTACGCTACTGCCTACCTCATGATGATAATGATGAGTGACAATGAAATACATGAGATGCCGGCTCAGACGTCGCCCAGCCAAACAAATGTATCTTCCACAATGATCATTAAAAGTATGAATACACAACCAGTAGAATATTAGACGTCTAGTACTAACACTTCATAACACATACTCAACAGGTTCAGAACAGATGTGGAGAGCTTGCTGAAGAGCCACGGTGCAGGACTCTTCATCCAGGACTTGAGCCTGTCTGTCTGAACCCCTACTCCCTGCAAAATGCCCTAAACACCTACCAGGCAGACCATGGGCCACTGGAGATGAAGGGAAGAGCTGTGTAAGTTAGAAACATTTTTTTTGAATGTGTAGAAATGACATTTGTGTTGAATAAATGGTATTTCTTAAGGTAAGGTAAGGTTTAGGACTCAGGAACCTCAAGTCACACTGTTTATGCAGTCGTATTAGCATTGTTAATTAATGTATACATGGATCTGTGAATAAATAAACTATGGGAGGATTCACTACGTTACAGTATCTTGAGGATCAATGCGCACCGAAAACAATATAATTTGCTTTAAATAGACAAAGTATAATGATTTTGCACTAACACATACATTAGTCAAGTAAAGTCAATTTTATTCAAACAGCCCAATATCACAAATTGCCTCAAAGAGCTTTAGAATCTGTGCAAAACGACACCCTCTGTTCTTAGACCCTCATTTGAATAAGGAAAAACTCCCCCAAAAAACCTTTTTAACAGGGAAAAAAAAAGACAGAAACCTCAGGAAGAGCAGCAGAAGAGGGATCCCTCTCCCAGGATGGACAGACATGCAATAGAACAGATTCACAACAGAAAATCATAGTGTATATACAATTATGTTGACAAAATGTAGACTGTAAAACATAAGTGAAGACGATGGATCCAGAAGGACAATTATGCAGCTTCAGGTGATGCCTACTAAGTAGGATCTGAGCCACACCACCTCCTCTCCACCATAGAGACAGCACTGTTCCAGCATGAGGCCCGCAATCACAGATCCAGACTCTACATCTCCGGAGGCAGAAATACCTGCTGAAAGTGCAAGACAGCACAAAACTATAGGAGAGATAAAATGTAGAGTTAGTAATGTGCATTAATGGGATAATCATTCTGAAAACCTTGCTCTATGGTCATGGAAATTCACTGAAAAAACAAACAACTGACCACCTAGCCAAAGCAAACCTAGATAAATATAAAATTGCCACATGACATGAGATTTTGTTGTTATTTTGTCATTGCAGTCGTGCTCGCTACCCGGCCTACAGATGTTTTGTTTCCTGGTGCTGGGGATACCTGGGAAAGCACAACAGGGTTGTCATACCTTCTTGTGTTGTGCTCAGTATTCATCAGGAGTACCCAGATGAAGATGGGGAGTACACAGGCTTTAAACCTACCATTTAAATTTAAAATGTCTTTTATATTGTAATTGTTTGGTAATGTGTTATGTACACAATTATTTATTCAATACACTTTTAATACATTTCAAAGAAGTCTTGGACAGCTGTCAATCAGTTTGAGTAATGACATGTTAGTATGTGTGTCACAACTTTTTTTAAATGGAGGCTGGTGGGGCTCTAGTGCAGGGATGGACTGAGGCAGGAGGTAGGCTGGAGGAAGACGATGACAACTGCACGTGGGGAAAACACTTGTCAAGTCTTTACTATCATGTTCATATATCACACAATAAGTCAATAATGTATTTGGGTATGTTTGTCCAGGTGAGCCAAAACCCTCCCAGCACCTTAGGACGTAACAGAATACATTACAGGGGTCTGCGACTGTGTCATGAAGCAACATCAACTGAACCTTTTCCAGTCACAGCTAGCTCCTATCCAAAAAAAACGCCAGAAGATACAGCGTATACGCCCTGATAACAGAAAAAAAAACTACAGCTACATCTCTGAGTTGCAAGCAAGGATTGTAAAGAAGAGAATCAAAAGTGGAGTGGGGATGCCTCAAAGGAGGAGCCTTCGACCGGATGACCCCCAGGTAGGGAAGTGCTCTACTAAAAATATGTCTCTGTCAACCCTGAAACATAAGTTTGACAATGAAAGCCGTCAGTTTAACCCTGCCTGGCCTGGCAAGTGTTTGTTTATTTTACTGCCATCTCCAAACTCCTGCTATTTTTTATTACATTCATTTGCATTTGTTTAAAATTTGTCATTACCAAAAACTAAAAAAAAATGTTTAAATAGGTTGCTGAAAATGTCTGGCTCATCTACATTTCCTGGTTTTAAAATTTGGCCTAATTGAATTTGTAAATGAACAGCCCTGGCCTATAGGCTGCATAATGGTGCTCCCGGTTGTCATTCCCAGGCTCCCTTATTTGGCCTAATTCCGTTATGTCCCCCCGGTACTGCGTGTGAATGCAGGCAGACCTAAACCTAACTGACAGAGCTGGCCCACACACCAGGCCGGAGGCCCGAGAACCAGATCAGGGCTCAGCAACAGGACAGCAGGACATGGAGCCGGCGACGGGACAGCAGGACAGGAAGCTGGCGATGGAGAGACTGGTAGAGGAGCTGGCAGAACCAGTGATGTCTGGGAACCCGGAGCCTGCCACTCCGGCAGAGAAGGAGGATACTGCCGTGATCCAGCAGAGAATTCTGTGGCGTGCTGCGACCCAGCAGATGGTTCTGCAGGAGGCGGCTGCGATCCAGCGGCGACTAGGGATTGCTGCTGCTGCGATCCAACCGGGGCAGGAGGCGGCTGTGATCCAGCGGCAACTAGGGATTGGTGCTGCTGCGATCCAACCGGGGCAGGAGGTGGCTGCGATCCAGCAGGGCGCCCAGGGACAGGGGGATGCCGCAGTCCAGCAGGGGGTGCTGGCTGCTACGATCCAGCTATGACTGGAGGCCGCTGCCGTGGCGTGAGACTGGAGGCAGCAGCGGGCAGGCGAGCAGCGGGGCAGGCGAGCAGCGGGGCAGGCGAGCAGCTGGGCAGGCGAGTAGCTGGGCAGTGGGGCCGTGGTGCAGGCGAGCAGCTGGGTAGGCGAGCAACTGTGGGAGCCATGCTTCCTCTTGGAGCATTTCCCGGAAGGCGCTGAGAAAGCAACAGACTGAGGTGCCCCCTGGCTTGCAGGCTGAGATGCTGACTGGAGACTAGCACATAGGAGGTAAGTATGTAGGGATATGATCTGGGGGCCAGCAGGCTGGGGTGCAGGCTGATGGATGGCAGGCCGGGGTGCAGTCCGATGGCTGCGAGGACCACCGAGAGCCAAGCAGGTGCCTAGGTATGGGCAAACGAAGACAGAACAAAGACAGAGACCCGGACTAAATACCGTAGGGGAGGTGAGACAACGAAGACACAGGTGCAAACAATCAAAACCGGAGGGAAAACAAAGCCAGGAAGTAAACCACAAGACACACAAGGGAAGGAGAATACTACAAAATAAAACAGGAAATGAAAAACCTTAAACTACCACATGCTAGTGAAAATGAAGATGTAAAGCAGACAGGTCGGTCTGCCATTACCAACCAAGCAGCAATACAGCCACAGGATAACGTTCCCGATTGGATGTTTGAGAGAGACACAAAGTAAAAAGGTCCTAACTCAACCCGATATTCCCGCTGATGTTATTGCAAAACAAATAGGAGAGTATTTTGTTGTGCCGCTCACTGTGCAGAGTAGAATGTCAACAATTACTGCGCTGCCTGGAAAAGTAGTGGTGTGTGTGTGTGTGTGTGTGTGTGTGTGTGTGTGTGTGCACATGCTAAGAGGTGTAAAAACTGCAGATTTTTCTCCTTTCATATGCGTTTGTTGGTTGCAGCTGCAGTGGAGTTATGTTGTTTACACTTTTCATAGCAATACTACACAAACAGCTATTTGAGTGTTGTCAATGTGTATTTTCAAAGACCAAAATAATCTTTAACAGTGTTTATTAAACACTTTCAGAGGGTGTGGGAATCCAATGTAGGCATAAAAGTGGAACAGTAATGAATTGCTTATTGCCTAAATTAGTGATTATATTAGAAATCAATTGTTTTCATCTGACAGGCAAAGACATTATCAGAGATAAATCAGACTATATTGTCAGGAATGATTTTCATACACTGAGGAACATATGTAAACCAAATGGCTTCTCTCACGCCGTGTTTAATCCATACAGAAATCATAACAATGAATAGTGATGAGAGGGAGAAATCAGTATTACTCTGTGGTGTGAGCAAAAATAATATTGTCTAATTCACCTGAGTTAACTGAGTTGCTTGGCAGTATAGTTATTCTTTCTACAGTTGGTAAATATGTAAACTTTGCATACTTGTTGGAATTGCATTGATAGAGCCTGTATCAAAGACTGTATCAGACAGATAGCAAATCTCATTCCACTGAGCTATATTTTTTTAGCTGTGAGTTACTCTATTTCTGATGGTATATTTGGACCTGATGAAATATTGTTTCAAACCACTTGATTGTTGTTGCAAAATTTAAGATGTACTTTTGACCAGTTTGATCTGTAGTCATTTTTGTTCCCTTTGGGTGATGTTCAAATTTTGGCAAAAACAGCACCATCTCTGGCTGTGTCAGGCACTGCTCCGTCACCACACATTTTAACCCTGTGATCTGTAACTCATAGTGCAGGTTTAAGATAACACACACAGGAACACACATCCCTTAGTGCTTCTTTTGGTTTTGGATTGCTTACATTCCATTCTGACACTGAGTGAGTGCAGCTCTGCATGTTTCAGAGCAAATTCACACTTCATTTGAACATTTTACACCTTTTCTAAATTACAATTGTTGTTTCCCTTAGAGGTCATTAGGGGCTTTGCATAAAACAATACTGACTTTGTAGTGTTAGTGCCTCCACACAACGTTTTGCCACACTTTAAGCAACATCCTACCTAAAGTCTCCTAAAACATCTGCTTAACGAGCTAAGTTGGAGGCACTAACACATGCCTGTATTTTAGCTGAGAGCCAGCTCTAATATTCTGTTTCTAAATGTAATATTCTTGGTTTTGTGTGATACAGCATATGATGACCGTGCACCTTGAAACAGAGCTGTGTCCTAGAGGCTTACTTGGTGAAGATAAGCAAGCCGTGAGGCTGACATTAACACAGTTTGGACTCATCAAGCAAACCTTGGGGATGACGTTGCGAAGTCTAGACAAAAAAACAGTGGCTGGCCACACCGTGAAAAAAGACCATCAGACGATGAAGAGGTGTGCGTTCAGGATCGGCTGTAATTGGTGCGTGAGGTTACAATCCTCTATGACAAGATGTACAAATACTGAACTGTACGCTTGTGTGATTCAGTCGCTTTGCAAACCAAGTCAGGACCTTTATTGATTTCAATAAAGGTCTTTAAAAAACTCTGAACTTGCCTACGAACTTTTGATTTCAACCACACTGCATACGGAGAAAAAAATATGTATCCTGCTAACGCTATCTCGCTCTCATAATAAACGCCTACAATACAATAGCTTATTAGCATTACTAAGCTAATGTTAGCTTGTTAGCATGCAAAGCAGCTAGCTAACATTAGCAATCAAATGCTAACACAATGTGGAACAAGTAATAATAATATTCGCTATCTTACATGTTGCTATGACCTATAGTTTTACAGACTGAATAACTAAATACAGTTTCTAATCTATCTAAAGGAACCTCATCACTTGACGGAAGACTTGATGCTGTTGTATATGACATCACTGGAAGTGGCTAATGGCACGCTAATGGCCACCGTAGGGTTCTCCTACACGCTTGGAACGGGAGGGGTGAGGGAAGCGCCCTCAGTTGGTTGCAATCTGCAACCTCACTGCTAGATGCCACTAAATCTTACATACTGCTCCTTTAAAGTCTCCATGCCACCCTCTTGCCACCCCAGGAATATTTCGCTAGATCCGCCCCTGGATGTAAGGTCGACAGCAACTCTGATTAAACACTGAAAACAATGGCAGAAAGCTTTAAAGAGCAATTCAAAGGGCTTTTTCGCTATTGCCGCCTTTTCTGGCATTATCTTAACATTACCAATGTAGTAACACTCTCAGGTATAAGTTATGCAAAATTGGAAATTCTCAAGGAAGACATTACAGTTACATTTTCCAGGTACACTCAAACGCCATTGTTCACACTGTGAACGGCAGCTGCTGCTGAAGCCCGTCTGTAAACTCAGTGGGATTTAGTTGAAGTTCAACAGGCCTCTTTTGGCCTGCATTACAAACTCTGTTCTGCATGGCTTTTTTTTTTTACTGCTGATTAATTCCAGCGCATCCACAGCTGGGACTGAAATGATGATGAACTTGTTGTTTTCGGCTTGCTGTTTTTGAGATGTTTCCTTCACTCAGTCAGTCTTTTTATCAGTTTTTGTTTCTCTTCACTCTGGCTTTGATCAGACACATGAGGGGACAAGCACGCCTGTTTCTCCTGGAAAAACTCAACTGGAGCCGGTTTTTCTCAGACTGGCCCTTTAGAGGGGGCTCTGAAACACTGTAGGAGCACAATAGTGAGAGAAATGACTTGCATTATATGTACATTTTTAGGCACATTGAATGTCACAAAAGCCAACATCAGCAAGCAACATTTTTAAGTCTTAGCATAGAAATCAAGCATCAAAATCAACACATTTCTCTGCAACCTTTCCTTGATTTATTTTATGTTTGTATGCTTTTTTGATCTCAAAACTCTGAAAACACAGGTCTCTTAAAACTGTAGTTACCTCGTAAAACAATGAAAATATATGGTTTTTATAACCCCTCCCCTAAATGAGATGCTCTAGATTCAGGCTGTTTGCCCAAAATCAAATGTGGGTGCGATTTCTGATTACAATCAAAAGCTACATTATTGATATTGCCATGTAAAATCCTCAGTCACAAATTCAGTGTGCTCCTCCATGGCTGTGACAGTTCCATTTCCAACCCCTGAATATGGTTTTCACCACACTGAAGCGAAGCAGAGTATACACAAAGGGTGTAGTCTCCACTGAGCTGGGTTGTGGTTGTAAAGTCAGTGGCAATGCCTATTATGCTGAGGACTTGATCTATTCAAGCTATGAACTGTGCAGTTCCCATTCTGAAATCTGCTGCGTACCAGAGGGATATTTATCTCTCAGGCTCGTTTTGGTTGATTTCACTCATTAGAATTACAGTTTTTCTCAGTCGCTTTGGTTCATTTCTCAAATCAAACTCACAATTTGCAAAACAGTAAGTGCATTTCTCAAAACAATTTGTACAAATAGCAAAACACCATGGATAACCTGCAAAAGCCACTCTCTTACTCAAAATCCTTAGTTCATCTCTCAAAAGTAAATATCTGTGTCAATGAACATGTCAGTGCCATCAGAATGACAAGTCCTTGTGTCATTGTGTACGGATAAGACAGTCAAATTGTTGAGTCATGTTGTCAATATAACAGTTTACTCTGGAGGGACGTTCTGATGGAAACTATGGCTAAAGTTTTGATGACAATTATTGTCAATTGTTAGTTACATCTTAGTGTATGTGTGAGTGTAATTGCAAGAGAATGGAAAAGATTCAAATTTACACTCTTACTGTTTGTACTGTATTTTATTGACAGAACATGTCATTGAGATACAGAAATGAAAAGACAGCACTGAATAGCACACAAAAAAAAAACCTAAAGAAGAAATGTGAACATAGGAAAAACTGTACATGCGGTGCTGTAGAAATTACATTTAGGAATTACAATCTTCCTACACCTCTTGACGATCCTGTCTGTTGGGCCACAAATTCTCATCCACATCACAACGAACATCTTCTCTTGCAATGCAGCGTGGACAGAATCTTTTTGAGTGTCTTATCCAGCCTCTGCAGGCATCTGCTGTGATGTCGTCACATGCAGCATCCATGGCATTTGTGTATGTGCCTGACGATCGTATACTTTCCATCTCCATGCTGAGAAAAATTCCTCAATGGGGTTAAGGAATGGAGAGTAGGGTGGGAGGAACTCCATCAGCATCCTGTCATGGGCAGCAAACCATTCCCTGATGATGTTGGAACGATGGAAACTGACATTGTCCCAAACGATCACATACTTTAGCAGGTCATCTTCAATCTGACCCCTCTCTTGTTCAGGGATGAGATCCCTGTAGAGAGCGTCTAAAAAGGTGACAAGACGCTCTGTATTGTATGGCCCAATAATGAATATGAATATGCGTTAGCACACCATTCTCAGAGATTGCACAACCCATGGTTATGTTTCCGCCCCGTTGGCCTGGCACATCAACTGTAGCTCTGTGGCCGATGATATTTCGACCACGCCTTCTACGTTTTGTTAGGTTGAAGCCAGCTTCATCCATGTAGAGGAAGCTGTGCGGTGGTTCACTTGCTTCCAGTTCCATTATACGCTATATCCAGAAGACACAAAATGAGTTTTATGAATTACATGCATTTTCATTTTGGCCAAGATACAGTTACATCAAATGTATACAGCACATATTTGCTATGGCTGTAGAAAAGAAGATGCAATGTGTCAAGTTCACACTTACTGTACTGTATATCACTATACAATGTTGTACTGTTTACTCTGAGGTACAGTTGCTGCATGCTCATACATGTTTTACCTGTACATATTGGTAACGCAGCTCCTTCACTCTTTCACCATTTCTTTCAAACGGAACAGTGTAGAGCTGCTTCATATTCATTTGGTGTCTTTTCAGCACCCTATCAATGGTTGAGATGCTGACTGTTTTGAAAGATGTTGTTGTCCTCTATAATGGCACTTTTTATCTCCCTTAGTCTTATTGCATTGTTTTCTATTACCATGGTGCAAATGGCCTCCTCCTGTTCACGTGTGAAAAGGGGCCCTCTGCCACCCCTGTGAATTTGTCTTGCAGTCCTATGTGGGAAAAAAAATTAGTAATGAAAGTACAGTGTACAATGCCTATTGTTAGATTACATACCTATTCTGTCGACGAAAAGTCTGAATAATCGAGGACACAGTTGTTCTTCCAACATTTGGCTGCACCCTTCGACCAGCCTCGGCCATTGTAAGCCCATGATTGAGAACGTGGTCTACGAGTGTGGCTCTAATCTCATCAGGAACGCGCATATGTCTTCGGCCTCTTCTGCCTCTTCCTCGGTTTTGCCTTCCAACTCCTCCACCACGCAGCCTCACTCCGCTTCTTCGTCTTCTCTCTGGCTGTTGACCCCGTCCAATTCCTTGTCCTTCCATTGTCAAACATTGTAACATTCTGTTGCTCCGGCTATATATATACCTGCTAGTTGATGCTTCATGAGAAGCACCTTCGTTAGAGAAAGTCAAGATTCACCTGGGAGCAATTTACCAATTCAGGACAGATTTAGAAAAAAGTCTAATGGAAATATAGAAAGTATAGAAATATGCTTGACATATTATGATAACTTGCTCAACCATTTTGCATGTAAAGACTTATGCTATGAGCTTGTGCCTAAATGTTGTGGGGGGTGAGACTATTCAACAGAGACCCAATATAATGCATTTTGATCAACATGACATAAGCAACTGATAATGTAGGAAACAACAGAGAATTGTACATAATCATTTGCATGGATGTACCAAAGCATTTGCAACTTGTTCAAAGAAATGAGAAACTGCTTTTTTGATGTGCACAAGTGACACAATGATGTGAGAATTGAACAGGTAGTTTTGAGAATTTCAATTCTGATCTGAGATATGTACCAAAGCGACTGAGAAAAACTGTAATATTTAAACATATTCAGGTTCTGACATCACACTACCCAATTCACTTTGGGCTAAACAATCAAGAGCTCACTTTCACAATCTTGTTTTTTCTCCCCTACAGTTTCAGTTTTTTTGCTCATTAAAATCTCTCCAAACATTGTCTCGTACTGTACAGCTGCTATAATAACGATAATAAGAATCTAAAAGTTCATAAAAAATGTTCATAAGCTCATCTATTCACTTGTTACCATACCATGACAGCAATAAGCTTTACAAGCAGCATCAAGTCTTTGATGGACGTTTTGCCTTGCAGGTAGGCTGTCCAAATACTTATTAGGCTTATTAGCAAATTTGTTTATTTATTTATATATTTCATTTATGTTTTGTCTTTCTCCACCTTACAAGTTATTTGGGGCCTCTAATGACATTTTCACAGCTTGAAATTCCCTTAATGATTCTTCTGAGGGGTTTGCATCATATGCTGCCTGAATATTGTGTGACTCCAATTCTAATTTCCTTTGCTCATGTAGGTTCTTCTGTTTCTGCTTAGAGGCACATGAAGTTCCTCTTGTATGCTTTAGCGGTGTCCTATATCAAGCTGGGTAATGCCTCAAGAAGATGTTGAGCTGTTTCAAACTCCGGGTGGTGAGTAAGAAGGAATTAAAATGCCAGGCTCCAGGACTGTGCATCATTTTACAAGGTGCACACGGAGCTTGGTGAGATTTTCTGATGCTGACATGTCACATCTAATAATGTTGTGTACATAAGATTTTGTGGAGAAAAAATAACCAATCCTGCTGCCAACATTAGAATAAAAACTGCAGCCCTATCTGTTAATGTAGTACTCACTAGATCGCCTCACAGGCCTCCTTGAAATGACGTGCAATACCTGGTACCTTACTGCTCCATTTGCTTTGTTTTTCAAATTCCATTTAGAATGGCTGAGAAGAAGATCTGGCATTACTCAGGGGTGAAAATAGTACCCCGACCTCCACTGCATGTTTTTATGGAAAAAGAAAATCTAATATATTGAAATTGAATAAATATTTTGATTTACTGTTGACTGCATGTAACGACAGGAAAAGACCATTGATCAAAGATAAGGAAATCAGAGACAAATTCTTGCAACACACGTGACCCTCACTCACTACAATCTTTAAAAAGCCAGGAGGAACACACAGAAAGGAGCCCCTCAGTCAGCTGGTCCCGAGACTCAGTGACCTAACACCAGCCACCATTACAAACACAGAGGAGCAGCAGGACATCCAATTGGCACAAAAAATCCAACTCAATCAGAAAGAAAACTACCTGGCCTATTGGAATGAAATGACCAAAACACAACACAAGCTCAACTGTTCTTTGACCCTAAAAGCAGCTTCACAGCTCAGCACCATAGCTGATAAAAAGCTGAAGAAAAGGCTGCGGGTGCAGGCGGACTCAGCTCAGCCAGGCCACTGACAGGCACAACCAAAGAGGGTCTCCTCATTCATTCCTCTGTGTTCAGTCACTTCGTGTTTGTTATTTTGTGATCACCTATTCTGTAATTATTCAATAATATGTCATTTAGCTTTGAATGATGTATATAGTGTTTTTATTTTACATGTACTTTTTATCTTTTGTCTGTACGTGTTGAATCTTGAGCTGCTGTAACAAGCGACTCTCCCCGGTGTGGGATCAGTGAAATGTATCTCGACTCGTTTGACGGCACCCCCAGTTGTTGACCATGCTCGCATGATACCTGAAGGGAAGAGCTCTCTATAACAGTTGGCCCCATGTCTGGAGCCTCTTTTGTTGCTGGATTATAAGCCTTCAAACATCCACCAAGGTCAAGGTTCAAAGGTCAGTATCTCAAACAGGAGCCATGAAGAATCGTCATACTGACATAGCTCACTCTCCAGGAATTTCCAACGATGCTCTACACCAAAAGTTTTAATTTTCTCATTTCATGGACACAAGCCATCGCAGGCGTAGTTTCATAGAGAACTTTGACGGCTCAATTTTCAACATGAAGCTGTTTGTTTGCTTGTTTTTTCTTTTTTAGTGGAACCTTCAGAGATTTTCGTACAATATGGCTGACAATCTAGGGCATTACTACAGGCTTGGAGGAAGGCCTGAAGTGCTTGGGTTATGGCTGAAAGCCCAACTCGTTCTCATTCACAGCTCATCTAACACTGAGGCATGCACAGGCTGCTATTTACACAACCCTGGAGATTTCTGGACCTTTTTGATTCTTGGTTTTGGGATTTTTTTTGGGAATCAGAATCTGTTTTATTAGCCAATGCAAGCAAACAAAGAATGTGTCTTAGCATTTTCACGCAACGCAGAAGAATCGAAATAGACAAAAGTAAGTTAATAATAATAATAATAATAATAATTAAATAAAAAGTAATATTAACGTTCTTATTGGCAACTGCAGCTTCAGAAGTTACCATTAGTTAACTTATTGGCTTTGAAAACACTATGAACAATTCCCAGTTGCTCTGTTCATGTTTGCAAATGATACCAGCTGTGTTTTATCCAGCCATAGCTAGCTATCGATCTAGCCAGTAGGACACTAGCTAATATCTTCAAACACCATATTCATACAACCGTATGGTGATATGTATCGTTAGTCCGTGACTTCAGTAGATGGCTAGCAAGCTACATTTATTGCCAACGTTATTGAACGAACTGGTTAGAGGTAGGTGACCCACTGCTCTGCACTGCTGCTGTGCCTAATACTGTAAGGTGCTGGGACGAACACCGCTGCACGTCCATGTGTTGAGGGACGGGGAGCGCTGGAGACGTGGGGGAGGAGGGAGGGGAGCGCTGGAGACGTGGGGAGGGAGGGGAGCGCTGGAGACGTGGGGAGGAGGGAGGGAGCGCTGGAGACGTGGGGAGGAGGGAGGGGAGCGCTGGAGACGTGGGGAGGGAGGGGAGCGCTGGAGACGTGGGGAGGAGGGGAGCGCTGGAGACGTGGGGAGGAGGGAGGGGAGCGCTGGAGACGTGGGGAGGAGGGAGGGGAGCGCTAGTCTGCAGGAACGGACAGGAAGTTAGCAAAAATGCTGATATCGCTTACAGCCCCTTTAATCCACAGACCCTCAACTCTGGTTTTATTCAGGAATTTTCTGATCTTTTAGCTTTGATTATGCCTCGCTTTGACAGAGTCTTGATTTGAGGTGATGTTAACACGGTTCCTCTTTTACTGTGGGTTTTATAGACGTGAATCTTCCTCAGTCAGTTAACTCACACTCTGGGCATTGTTCTCTCCTCTGGTTTTACTCTTGAAAGTGTTGGTCTCTGTGATGCTAGCTTATATGTTTCTAACCACAAAGCTAATATTTTGGTGCAGTCAACTCCCAGGCTGCAGAATCAGGGACATCTTTTAAATCACTTCTTAAACGTATTTTTTAAAAGCTTTTTATTAATGCTTGCACACACAAATTAGCGAAATATGCAAGGCCGTGAGTCAGATCTGCATGAAACCTTGCACATAGAATCTATGGATGCGCATGATCAAAAGTTATTAAAAGAATGTTGATACTCCAAAAAATGCACAAGTTTTAAAGCAAAAACTTCCTGTAGGTTGCAGTAAAACAGGAAGTGATGTCATATCTCCAAATAGCTATGTCTGATTAACGTGAAACTTGGGCTTCCTCCCCAAAGTGTATTATTATTGTTATTATTATACTAGTAATTAATTATAGGTTCTTAACTAATTTTGAAACTTTATGTAGCGTCTTCCAAATATTATTCAAATTTTTAAGGAATTTGCCCAAGTTACTTTCCCAGGTGAATTGATTTCCAGCTGATTATTTATTTATCAATTTGTACAATTTCCTTGCAATATGATTCTGTCTCACTGTACTGATTCTAGCTCATCCTGTTTCTGTCGAACTGGGTATGATTACAGTTTCTCCAAAGTGTTTTGTCAGTTGTCTTATTTGCAAATACACCAAAGAATCTTTGTAAAATGTTCTTGTATAAATGGGGTTGCTGCATCATTGAATCCAGTGAAGTGGGTTGAATGCTGAATGACACAACTTTGTGTTTACGTGGATTAGATGTAACTTCATGTCTACAGCATGGACTTTAAACCACAGTTTTCTATTGAAATGCAAATGGAGCTCTGAATATATTTCACTGGGAAATGACAAGTTATGGGTTTCTGAAAGTCTCTCCACACTCTGCGTACCCCCTACTGACCTCCACCGAGTGTAAACAAAAGAAGAATGCAGAGTGAAAAAAACAACTTGTCTAAATTGAGTCTTTGGGTTATTTCTGTGTTAAAGCGGCCTGGCAACTGCTTCTCACCACAAAGTGAATGTTGGTTCTGACTGATTATTTTTTTCTGTGGTTTGGATCGTGCAAATTTTAGCTGGAAATTACAGCTTATGTGCTGTCAGCGGAGGGCAGCCCTGAGGACCAGGGTTTGGCTGAGAAGGAATGGTGCAGCATCACAGCAACTGCGCCGCTTACTTACTTATGACATTATGGGCACAGCTGTTTACCATAAGTATTGTTGATTTTACGGAAAACAAAAATGAAAAGAAGATGCCCACAAACCAACAGCAGAAGGCTGTCACTTTTAGGATGCAGACATGGCTGCACTAATCAATATTCTTATATGAACTATGGGTAAAATGACGATGTGTAATGTAAAAGGTGTCGCTTGCCGTGTCAAACCCACAGAGAATTATTACCGACTCTGCAGGTCGCTCAGCTCTACAGAGATTATTAGTATCTTTCAATGTTTTGTGTTTAGTTCAGTCTCAGCACTCCACTCGACGCTTCCAGCAGCAGCAGTCAGCTACTTTCATCAAACAAGCTCTGATAAACCCACTGAACGCTACCTGCCCAGCACCTGACAGACAGACAGACAAAGCTAGCTGCTGACATTTAACATTCAGCAGCTAAAGAGCCAGATATCTTCTCAGAGACCAAAACAGAGCTACAAGGAGAATGAGTATTGGACTTACATTCATCAGGTGGACACCAACACAACTCCAAATGAAAGCTAATGTTGCGCTGTGTCTTCTCGATATGTAAACAGGCAACTTATTCTAAGTGGCTAAAAAAATAAGTCAATACTGCTTTAAAGTCCAACAGAAGTCACAAAAGTCAAGCAGTCTCATTGCAGTCAACTTACTGTGAAAGTCATTTCCAAATGTATTGTTATTTGTTATTATTTTATCTAAAATTAAGAAAAAAAGGTATTTGGGGATATATCAGTTATATGACTGATACATTGTTTGGTAGCATATTCAGCAAGCCACTGTGCAACATGAACCATGTGTCCATGCTTGCAGATAAGAAGTAGACATTAGCTATGAAGCTAATGTGGGTTGTTGCTCTCACGCTGCTGTCTAGCCATCATAACATTGGTTTTAAAGCATCATTTCAGAAGCAAGAAATACATTCAGCAGACATTCATCTTGTACCATCCACAATCTATACACTGCATTCAGTCAGAGTGCTTCCACAAAGACACGTAGCCAGGTGTATCCACCCCTTTTATATGGTAGTGAGTTGAATATAGCCACACACAGAGAGCAAAGAACCGGTCATTGAGGCCTTAAAAGAGTTTTTCTAAATGTTTTTCAAACACAGGGGAAAGACTCTAGGCTAGAAGAGTTATTTGCTACACTGAACACATACAACAGACAGGCTGCTGATGTCATCTGTTGTGATAAAGCTGAAGGCTAAGGCACCAGCTGCCTTGAACCACACACACATCTACATTTTAGTTAGCTATCAAGAAAACATATTACTTGTTATAAGATACTTCTACAATACATCATTCTTTACCTTTAAGTTACTGTTATTGTCTAATTGTCAATGGTTTTGGTGATATTAAAGTGTGCTTGCCAGTTGGGGACAGCGGAACACCACATAAACCCAACATTGGCTCTATTCACCTTATAGAATTGATGTGGCAAACAGTCACCTATTAACACATGCTGCAGACATGGATCAACAGTAGCACAATCAACAATATTCATCCCCCTTTTAAGCCTCATTTCCACGGCATCGTACGGCTCGACTCGACTCCCTTTTGCTACCGGGCACTTGTCTCAGTTTCGTTTTCCATTGCAGATAGTACCCCCTCAATGTAGGCGGGATTCTTGGCTGATCGTCATAGCGACACCACGTGACACTGCCTTGACATCATCTTCAACACGACACAAACACAGGTATTATTGATGGTAGCTTGGCTATTTAAAAATGGTGGGTTTGTGCAGGATGTCCCATGTCGCACAAGTGACAATTCTCTCAGTGCAGTGCAGTGTTTTAACTCCACCTTTAGCATTGCCTTAGCTCGCTGGGAACCTCGACCGAGGCGATACCAAAAAAAGTACCAGGTACTATCCACAACTTTTGCCAATGGAAAACCAAAAAAGAACTGTGATCAGAGCTTTTTCTCTGAAAACAGCTTTCCTGCTACACCTGCAAATGAGGTTGATTAGACTGAACCAAAACAGTAAAGTTTAGGCTATAAGACCAAGACAACGGGCTGCAGAATCTGGTGATAATTCTCTGTGGGTTCGTCACGAGTGAGCCCTATCACATTACACATAGTCATTTGATCCATTGTTCACAAAAAATATTGATTTAGTGCAGCTTATAGTTTAGGTTATTCCTATAAATTACTATTACTTGGGGAGGTGGTGAAACTTTTTGAAATAGCAGCCTGTATTCTAAATCTGTATACCAAGGAGCCGTTGTTTCCCCTAGAATTTTATCGTCTGAGTGGAAAAGCATAGAAAATGTCAAACTAAAGTAAAACTAACAATTACAAAATATTCTCACGCAAATCTGCATGGAATCAGATCAAAATGTCTCATAAGAATAAATATGGGTTAACGGCCTCCTATAGACAACTAGTGCAGGATTGATCAATTATTATCATGTAGACTATTGTAAATCCATCCACAAATACATTCCCCTTCAAATCTGTTTACCAAATTTGAAAAGCATATTCTATTTTACCATATGTTTATATTTACTCTATTTTTTGTTACTCAGACGCACATGGCACAAGTGCAGCGGTCAGTGGTCAGTGGTGCACTGAGCATGGTTTCTGACTTTTGGAGAAATCATGACCAGAGACATGAATGTCTGTACAAAATTTCATGGCAATCAATCCAATAGTTGTTGAGATATTTCAGTCTGAACCAAAGTGGTGGACTGACCGACCGACAGACAGACATTACCGTCCATAGAGCTGTGTCACTAGCATGGCTAAAAACTAAAACAAGGCTACAAAAAAAAGTCAAGGACCGCAACAGCAGAAGTGGCTCAGACTGACAAGTTGCTGGGCCATAGACATAGCTTGCATGGACGCTGAAGGTAGGGGTGCTGAGGGGGCTGTAGCACCCCCTAAAATCAGGCATAATAAAACCCATCAGTCAAACGGTTAATGACTTTCTCCTTTTTTACTGGGATTACTGTTAATCATTAATATGTCTACAATACCAGAAACAACCTCATTTCCAACCGAGGCAAGGCAGGTCGGATCTATCGGAGTCAAAGTAACCAAAGAGGTCAGGGCACATAGTCACAGTTAAGACCCAGAGAGTTCAATCCAGCCAGCTACAGCTAGAGTACATACCATAACTGCAATATAGCTTATATGTGCCACTGTACAGTGACACATATAGGCTATTTGTACAACAGGATGTGGGATTTGAGATTATGAAATATATCTGGTAACTAAAGCTTGCGCTCATTTTTTGAGGTAAACAAAAAACTGATCCATTTGCTCATGAAGCCTGATGGAACTCTGTATAATTCTCAGGTTTATCAGTGAAGTGTATGAACTACACTGCAGACTTGAGTCTCTGTTAACAGCAAACAGAGTGACAGCTTTGTCACATGAACGGGTCCACCACTGGTTGAATGGGCATCGGTAGATCCTCGCATCCTGTATGAAATGGGGGTCCAGGTGCTGTCTCACTCCCTCTTCCTCTCCATGCAGTTTTCATGCATTAGTTCAGTGTTCCTGCAGTTACTGTGGCTGCTTCGACATACAGTATGTTGGTGTTCATGTTTGCTGTCTGTGTGTGAAACACTCTAGAATTGTTAGATAAAATATATATACTGTGTGTGTGTATATAGATAGATAGATAGATAGATAGATAGATAGATAGATAGATAGATAGATAGATAGATAGATAGATAGATAGATAGATAGATAGATAGATAGATAGATAGATAGAGAAACTGATGAAACAAAAAAAATATCTCTATATATCTATAGATATATAGAGATATATCTCTATGTATATATGTAAATCACTGGCTCTCTGGTGCCCGACCACCGTCTCGCTCCTCTTGGCTTGACGCCCCTCCTGACCCCGCCTGAACGCGCTGTGTCTTCGTCATCCCCGGAGTCCTGGTCGGAGCCTCGGCACTGTATTCCCTGTCATCAAACTGGCCTCCGTCGGTCTCTGAGGCTGCGTTCGGCCCTGGTTTGTTGATGCCGGTCCGTTGCCTGCTCGCCCAACTCCGGTTCTGGTGCTCAGTCACCGTAACTAAGTTAGCTGCACGCTAACTAGCTAATGGCAGCTTGCAGCAGTTATGAACTGATATGTGATATGCTGCCCCCTATTGATTAGGCGTATGAATTCAACAGGTGGAGAGTAGTCTCAATTCTTACATATTGCCCCCTTACGTGAAAGAGGAAAACCACAACTTTTCTCCAGAAATACAATGTCAATTTTTTTTTTTACATGGTCAACATAGACTCTTTGTATACATGCATCAAGTTATCGAATGACTGGGGCAACCACACTCCAGCTCTTGTATTTATTAATGGTGTATTGCCTAACAGTTGAGAATTACATGCAGTTTGCTCTCTGTCAATAGAAAAAAGCATTGGACGGCCTTTGATTCCAACAGTCGCCTCAGTGTGAATGAAGGCCATGTGTATGTACATATGTGCTGCCCACATTGCTGTTTTGGAGTGCTGCACGCAAACGTAAGGAGGTATTTATTAAGCGTGCGTACCACACACACACTTACACACACACATTAGCAGATGTGGACCTCAGAACATTCAATCCTTCTACATGATGTTCAGTACGCTGGAAGGTTTCCTGAGAGACCTGCTGGTAACAGTCCAACACAGAGGATGATGCCGGTTTCACCAGTTTCTTATTTGTTTGTCTATGGTTTGGAAAGCATCCATTAAACTTCTACTTAAAACAGGCATATCTTTAATAGTAGACAATAAAGGGATGTGACTACCCAAAAATACTGGGGGAAAGAGAAGCAGCACACAGGACCAACAGTGGAACGACATCTGAAAATGTGCCCAGTCTGTGAGTCGCTGATCAAAGGTGCCTCAGTCTCAAAATGAGTCAAAGTTAATAGCAATTGACATTAAAGAGTAATTTAACATCAGATTGAAAAGCAGTGTTTCACGATCCTCTCTGGTTTAAAGTTTAATGTCTGTTTCACGTCTGACCGCAGCCAATGTGACGTCAGGGTGTACTGACACACCCTGGAGTACACTTACACATCACTGCAGCAAGGTGAGACGTTAAACCACTGGAGGCCAGCAGTGAGATAACTTCTGTAATGAACTGGCGCTATATAAATAAAAGTGAAATGAATTGAATGATCCCCTGCAGCTGCTGCAAGGACCAGTCAAAGAGGTGGAGCAGCACAATGCTATTTACATAGAGGAACAGAACTGACAGGCGTTAACACAATATCCATAAAGCTCCTGGTGAAGACTGTCACAGGGAGTACCAACCTCACCAACAGCAGTGTTAGCATCTTCTCTTCTGCCACTGTCCAGGCCTGGAGAAGCCCCTGAACTGTAGGATACACTCAAAATGTGTACATTCACTACTCAGCAATGCTGCAGCACAATCCACTTCTCACTCCCCCTCTCTGTGTTCAGTATGCTCAATCATTGTTTTTTCAGAATATGGTTAAATACATCATTTTTATAACGTATGTCAGTTTGAACCTCCTTTCTATGATATAGAAAATGAATTCACATCATAAGGATTTATCTAAATTCTACTTTGGAAATAAAAAGTTAGGAAAAATGGGTTTGGCTGGGTTTAATCCCTAACCTCTTGAAGAATACAATCATACAATCATCATACAAGATCTAGATTTTTGGAAGATGGTTGTTATGTGTTATGGGTTATTGTGTAAGATCATCAGACCGCTTTACACAGACATAAAATAAAGACAAAAACAAGTAAGTTGGAACATTGCAAATGGAGCCAGATTTCATTTGCGTTTGTGTTTTTCTCTGGAATCAGCTAAATGTCAACTGGGAAGGCACACAAAGAGGGTAGTGTTTCTGTTCTCAGTTAATATAAAATGTGATTTGAATTTTGTCATGGCTTTCATGAGCCTGTGGTATTTTCAACCCAGCCTGGTAAAACACAAGAAAAAGAGACCAAAAAAGAACATTTTTGACAGCCTTAATATTATAGTATCACCAATATTGTAAAATTATAACCAATTTTACCACCTTTCACATTACATAACCAAATTATGTAACATTATTAATATTTGGCAAATTGTTTACCATTGATAATGATGATAATAACACCATCAACATAGTCATGTGTTCTTGTTTCTCTGATACATTTAGATGAAGGTGTGAGCTCACCTCCCCTGGTGTCACAGCAGGTGCTGAGCTGATGGGAACCACCTGCTGTGACATCACTGAGTGGCATGTTGCCAGTGTGCAGCATGCTGGGTTTTCAACCTATAGAGAGCAGCTCAGCAGCAGTGTTCTGCCCTTTAGTTGTAATCAAAGTGAAACTCCCATTAGGGACCTGGGGCACTTTAATAGAGGGTAGAATCAGTAATGTAAGATGGCCGTAGTGTGTTAGTAACCTTTTTGTGCAGCAGCTACACCTTGCATGGCCTGTAAATGAAGGTTTGTGGTCAGCATCTTGCTGTGTTGAATTGTAATGCCAGTGTATATTAAGATGTTAAGATACCAAGAGTCTTACGCTGCAATTGCTGTGACAGAAAAAAACTTCCCATTTCTCTCTTGAAACTCAAAATTATAATTTTTCACCAAAGGATTTCCTCACATTAGCAAATGGAATTCTTATTTTTCTCTTTGCGATTATTTAAAAATGATTATTAAGATTGAAGTGAAAGCATGTGCTGGGGAGTATTTACCTTTATTTATCAGTGTCTCAGCCATCACACACTGTAGTGGTGGCAGACTGTATGGCTTCCAACAATAAAAAAGGAAGTAAACGTGTTCCATTCTCCTGAGCCAGTTAAAAACAAATCGTGAATCGGAAAGTGATTACAAGTGATAAAGTCAAATACAGACACGTGTGGTTTATCATCTGTCAAACAGCATTTCTCATGTGATGAATTCACATATAGGCATATGTGGTTTCTGGAGATTACATAGGTGAAATATATGTAATATTTCACACATATGACCTAAATCTAGGTTATGGCCTTGTGCCCTTGTCAATACATTTGATCACCACTGTGTTAATCAGAGAGAGAGAGTAGCTAAATGGTTTCCGGTACTATGCATCTCACTTCTTGAATAAACTGCCAAACAAACTGAAGTTAGAGACATTCTTCTGACGGATTTTAAAGTTCTACTTACTGATTTTTTCAATAATACTTGTGAATGTTTTAATTAGCGTGTCACTGTGTGTAACTTTGTATTACTGAATTGTCTTGTTGTGTTGTTGCATATATGTAATTTGTTCTCAGGTGTCTCTTGCAAAAGAGTTCTTGATCTCAATGAGAGTTCCATGTATTTATCCAACATACATGGAACAAACATGTATTTATCTGAAAATGTTGCAGATTTTTAGTTTAATTATATTATATATATTAATTAAGATTACACAAAATTATAATACAAGCATTGATGGCATGTGAATGCGCAGGAAGGGGAAGAAAATCCCCAACAGTTTATCATGTCATAGTACCGAATAGCAATAAATGCTTTCAAGAAACTAAAAATGATGGTTTGTAAAACTAAGATTGATCCATAGTCCCAAATAAGACCAGGAAAAGGAAGTTGGAGCATATGTGAGTGGACCTCAACGCATTCTGGTATCAAATGAAATGTGACTTATTCATGGAGTTCTGGCTCATTTATTGGCATCCTGTAACCACAGGATGTAACCTGTAACCCCCCCCAACCATATTATGGTGGTGGTGTTTGGGTGGGGGGGTTACCCATGTTTCTGTGTGCCTGTGTTTTTTTCACCACTGTACATGTACATGGCGTTTCTGGTTTCTGAGCACATTTGGTTCACATATGGCATCAAGGTGTCCACACCCCTCCCCCCACCACCACCCCAACACATCTTTCTGTGATTACTCTAAGGACCTTGTAGTAAAAATAAACTCTCTTCAGCTTTATTCATACTAATCACTGATTTAAAGTACTAAAGCTGCACTAATCAATATTTTTATATTAACAATGGGTCAAATGAATAAAAGTAAAGGTGAAAGGTGTCACTCAGTCACAAACTGTGAGCTTTCATTAAACCAATTTCCAGCAAAAAAGCTCTGATAAACCCATGCTACCCAAAATTTTAGCAATAAGCTGATGAAAAATGTCAAGTTGGTGATGAAAACAGAGGAAACGGGTGATTGAATATCAGATTTACATTTGTCAGGTGGGCAGAAATATGACTCCAATTGGATAATAAAGTTGGTCCATGTCTGCTGGATGTGTATATACCCAAACAATTGCTAACACATTAGCCACATTATAGACACATTATAGTATAAAAACTTTATACGGTTGTAATATGTCAGGGTTTGAGTTTGTCATCTGATTGCAGCTTTAAAGCAGCAATAATATATATTTGCCCATATTTTTGGAAAAGCAGTAAACTTGACTTTGACATGGCAAGACGGTGTAGTCCCTCATTCGTCCAGGAGTGTTCGAGCCGAAACGTCTTGATTCTGAAAACAGTGTCCAGATGACTACGACTGAAACCTTTTCTACGATTGACTTTGACATATTACCACCTTATGGTAATATGTCAAAGTTGTTATGGCGAATGTGTTAGCCCCAGTCATAAATGAACTGTATCTGTTCAAGTCTACAAATGCCACCAGGCTTTTACAGCCATTGTTGCCCAACAATTGTTTGTGTGGGGTAGTGTGCAGAATGAAGAGCAACACATAATCCTACAAAGCAGCTGAGTAAGATGCTACAGACTACATCAGAATGTAAATAATCACAATATTAATATTCTAACAAGATATGTAGTGGAAATGGTTGTGCTAGATGTGTGTTGAGCTATTAAAAAGGGGCAGATAACTGAGTCTTTATTCAACTTCCTTAATTTATTTAATGTTTATTTGTATAGGGACAAGTGTGTAGCATAAACCAATGCCACACACCACAGCATGGTATGACCACGGGCACCACTGTCGGCTTCACCTTCCATTCCTTCTCCAGCTCTTCTGTGAGCCCTTGGTATTTCTCTAGTTTCTCATGTTCCTTTTTCCTGATGTTGCCATCACTTGGTATTGCCACGTCAACCACAACAGCCTTCCTCTGCAGTTTGTCCACCACCACGATGTCTGGTTGGTTCGCCATTACTATTCTGTCAGTCTGAATCTGGAAGTCCCACAGGATCTTGGCTCGGTCATTCTCTACCACCTTTGGACGTGTTTCCCACTTTGACCTTGGGGTTTCCAGTCCATACTCCGTGCAGATGTTCCTGTAAACTATGCCAGCCACTTGGTTATGGCGCTCCATGTATGCTTTCCCTGCCAGCATCTTGCAGTCATGTGCTGGATTGTCTCAGGGGCCTCTTTGCACAGCCTACACCTTGGGTCTTGTCTGGTGTGGTAGATCTGGGCCTCTATTGCTCTGGTGCTCAGGGGCTGCTCCTGTGCAGCCATGATGAGTGCCTCTGTGCTGTCCTTCAGTCTGGCCCGCTCTCGCCATTGGTAGGATTTCTTGATATCAGCCACTTATGTTCCGGTGGTACATGCCATGTAGGGGTTTGTCCTCCCATGATGGTCCCTCCTCCAGCACCTCTTCCTCTGTTCCCCATTGCCTGAGACATTCACTGAGCATGTCATCTGTTGGGGATTTATCTTTGATGTACTTGTGGATCTTGGATGTTTCATCCTGGATAGTGGCTCTCACACTCACTAGTCCACGGCCGCCTTCCTTATGGCTAGCGTACAGTCTCAGGGTGCTGGATTTGGGATGGAACCCTCCACTGCCATTGAGCTGACTTCTTAGGACTTGCCTTACTCGTTGGAGGTATTTGGCAGTTGCTGTTTTCCTTGTTACCTCTTCGAGGTTGCCATTTGCCTGTGGTATTCCAAGGTACTTGTATATACATATATTTCATTGTCACTCATCATCATCATGAGGTAGGCAGTAGCGTGAAGGTTCTTGCCTAAGGACCCACACTGGATGATGGGTCATTGCTCATTGCAATAGCAGACATTGAGGATGGTTACAAGTACCTTGGAATACCACAGGCAAATGGCAACCTCGAAGAGGTAACAAGGAAAACAGCAACTGCCAAATACCTCCAACGAGTAAAGCAAGTCCTAAGAAGTCAACTTAATGGCGAGAACAAGTCCCAGGCAATAAACAGCTACGCCCTGCCAGTGATCAGATACCCTGCAGGAATAATAAGGTGGCCAAAGGAAGAGATACAGACCACAGACGTTAAGACATGAAAGCTCCTCACCATGAATGGAGAGTTCCATCCCAAATCCAGCACCCTGAGACTGTACGCTAGCCGTAAGGAAGATGGCCGTGGACTAGTGAGTGTGAGAGCCATTATCCAGGATGAAACATCCAAGATTTGTGGACTACCTGACTGGCTGATGACAGCACGTGCGCCTGCAGCACTGTGTATCGGACAGAGTGGTCAGCAACACTGGGGCCCCTCAGGGGACTGTCCTCTCTCCCTTCCTCTTCACCATCTACACCACGGACTTCAGCCACCACACAGAGTCCTGCCACCTTCAGAAGTTTTCTGATGACTCTGTTGTGGTGGGATATATCAGCGGTGGTGATGAGACTGAGTACAGGGTTGTGGTGGGGAACTTTGTCTCATGGTGTGAGCAGAACCATCTGCAGCTCAATGCAACAAAGTCTAAGGAGCTGGTTGTGGATCTACGGAGGGCCAAGGCACCAGTGACCCCGGTTTCCATCCAGGGGGTCAATGTGGACACTGTAGAAGACTACAAGTACCTGGGAGTACACTTAGACAATAAACTGGACTGGGCCAAGAACACTCAAGCTCTTTACAGGAAGGGCCAGAGCCAGCTCTATGTTCTGAGGAGGCTGAGGTCCTTCAACATCTGCTGGACAATGCTGAGGATGTTTTATGAGTCTGTGGTGGCCAGTGCTATCCTGTATGCTGTTGCATGCTGAGGCAGCAGGCTGAGGGTAGCTGACGCCAACAGACTCAACAAACTGATCCGTAAGGCCAGTGACGTGGTGGGGGTGGAGTTGGACTCTCTGGCGGTGGTGTCAGAGAGGAGGATGTTGGCCAAACTTCATGCCATCTTGGACAGTGTCTCCCACCCGTTCCATGACGTGCTGGTCAAGCAAAGGAGCACCTTCAGCGGAAGACTCATCCCCCCCAAAAAACACCACAGAGCACCACAGGAAGTCATTCCTGCCTGTGGCCATCAAACTCTTTAACACCTGCCTCTAAGAGTTAGTCTGTATGACCCTAGGTCACTAAACTGGACATTGATCATTACATCTCTGCAATACTTGAATAATTGTGCAATATCCGTGCAATATTTAGCTTTTTCCTATTTATTATTCATACCTCCATTACTGCTGTTGCAATACTACTTATTACTTATATTATTACATTGCATTATGATACCGGTAAACCCACTTGGTACTTCACACTTATTTTATTTTACACTTATACCCACTTGGTACTTAATTTATTTTCTGACCTGTTTTTATAGTGTATTGTATTATATTTTTTTGCTGTTACTTTCTCTTGTGTATACTGACGTAATGGCGAGCTGCTGTAACAAAGAGTTTCCCTTCGGGGATCAATAAAGTATTTCTGATTCTGATTGTGATCAAGTACATCAAAGATAAGGCCCCAACAGATGACGTGCTCAGTGAATGTCTCAGGCAATGGGGAACAGAGGAAGAGGTGCTGGAGGAGGGACCATCATGGGAGGACAAACCCCTACATGGCATGTACCACCGGAACATAAGTGGCTGATATCAAGAAATCCTACCAATGGCTAGAGCGGGCCGGACTGAAGGACAGCACAGAGGCACTCATCATGGCTGCACAGGAGCAGCCCCTGAGCACCAGAGCAATAGAGGCCCAAATCTACCACACCAGACAAGACCCAAGGTATAGGCTGTGCAAAGAGGCCCCTGAGACAATCCAGCACATAACTGCAGGGTGTAAGATGCTGGCAGGGAAAGCATGCATGGAGCGCCATAACCAAGTGGCTGGCATAGTTTACAGGAACATCTGCACGGAGTATGGACTGGAAACCCCAAGGTCAAAGTGGGAAACACGTCCAAAGGTGGTAGAGAATGACCAAGCCAAGATCGTGTGGGACTTCCAGATACAGACTGACAGAATGGTAATGGCGAACCAACCAGACATTGTGGTGGTGGACAAACTGCAGAGGAAAGCCATTGTGGTTGACGTGGCAATACCAAGTGATTGCAACATCATGAAAAAGGAACATGAGAAACTAGAGAAATACCAAGGGCTCACAGAAGAGCTGGAGAAGGCATGGAAGGTGAAGGCGACAGTGGTGCCTGTGGTCATCGGAGCACTCGGGGCAGTGACCCCCAAACTGGAGGAGTGGCTACAGCAGATCCCTGGAAGAACACCAGACATCTCGGTCCAGAAAAGTGCAGTACTAGGAACAGCAAAGATACTGCGCAGAACCCTCAAGCTCCCAGGCCTCTGGTAGAGGACCCAAGCTCGAAGGATGAGACCACCCGCGGAGGGTGAAGGACGAAGTTTATTTTTTTATAAATATATAATGTTGTCTTCACTGTCAACAATCTCCACCGGCATTAGAAACTTGTGAACTTGAGAAAACTCAATCCAAGCAGACCATGCTGACCAGGTGCATGTTAGCTACAGCAGAGTAGCTATGGGGGCTACTTGCTTAGGCTCCATACTATACCGTAACCCCTTAACGCACAACTATTAATCCAGCTTAAGTCTGATATTTACCCTCCAGCTCTCTGGCTCTGTTTTAGTCTCCACTAACTACTGAGGGAAATATCTGCCTCATTAGAAACTGAATGCTATACTTTCTTCACTACCTAGTTGCAATCTGTTTGGTGCTGGGCAGGTAGTGTACAGTGGGTTTATCAGATCTTTTTGACTGAAAACAGTTGCCTGCGGCTGCTGGAAACAAAGTTGATGAGAGTGCTGAGACTAAACCAAAACAGTAAATGTTCAGCTGTACAACCAAACCATAGAGCTGCAAAGTTGAGGGATAATCCTCTGTGGGTTTGTTACTATGTGTGACACCTTTCACATTACACATAGTCATTTGATTCATTGCTAACATAAAACTACTAATTGAAAGACATACATTTTCTTCCATTATGTACCTCTCACTCAAGAATTTCCCCATGTCTCTGTCTTTATGAGGACATTTGTCATTCAAGTATAGAAATACAACACATACACACAGTGATCTCAGATGACAGCCTTGGCTCTATAGTGGGCCACAGGTGGCTCATGTTATTTTCCTTCATTCTATATTCAATGGCATTGTGAGTCATGGCCTATCTCAGCCATGTCAAACCCAGTGCCTAGAAACCAAGCAAACAGTTAGAGTAATAGTAAAGGGGGATTTACTGGGTAACAATAGCAAACCATATGTTCCTGTTTCCCATCCATCATGGCTGACACCAAAACACTGACAGAGCCTCCTCTTTTCTCTTTCTCTGCCTTTTCTCCCTCTCTGACACACACTTTCCAATGCAGGGCACCCTAGAGGTTGTGTCTGTCTCTCTATGTGTGTGTGTGTGTGTGTGTGTGTGTGTGTGTGTGTGTGTGTGTGTGTGTGTGTGTGTGTGCCACTTCAACCATATATGAACACATAGTATACATGAACAGCTAGTGTGAACTTGACAGATGTTTGCTTTGGGAAAAGTAGGGTTTCCATTCAAACCTTCACTATAACCCAGGCCTGAGCCTATGTGTGTGTGTTTTCACAAACTGACAGGTGGTGAAAGGCCATGCATTGCTGCCTGAGGGACATACACAAAAACATAGCACTGAGGTCTGCACACACACACACAGCTGTACATTTAATCACCTTGGTTCCTGCATAGGTGCGAATGTAAACCCCACACACTAACACATCACATGGAGTATCTCTGTTGAAAAGGCAGAGAATGAGGCTTCACTATAACTCAAACAAGCCTTTACTAGTCAACACAAGAGATAGCACGGAAATGTGTTTAACCCATTACAAAAAGTACTAATAGGGGGCTTTCAGCTGATATACACAGCCTCTAGATATCATACTGGAGGTCCTCAGCTCTTGGGCAATATGGCTATGAAAACACAGATGTTATGTATGACTTGGGAATGATTATTTCTTTAGATATTCATGTACTTTATTGTATAGTGAATGTTTTTAAGGAAACTACAGTATCTGGTCAGCTCCATCCCATCACACAACAGTTTTTGATGGGAAGTTCTGAAGCCTGGAACTTGGGTTTGGTAGTTAATGAAGCCAGAAAGTACAAATCCAGAATGTGATAGGCTGAGAAACTCAACCCAAAATACCCCAAAGCGTAACTCTCTTTAAACCTTAATGTTGTTAATGAATTAATGTTTTTAATCTCCACCAAAACACACACTAAAGTGAAGTTAACTAATGAGAACTCAGTTGAGCGTATCTCCTAACAAGTCCTCCAAATTTTGACCATGAACAACACGTAGAAGAGTTCTCTGATCTGACGCCCCTATCAGCAGGATGACATCATTTGTCTGTGCTTTCCAAAATTATTAGAAATCACTGTTGAAAAATAAATCTGTTTTTGATGTGATGATGCTGTTACGGATGTATGTGTTTCCCTGTGCTCTTTGTCCCTTCTCTTCTTCTGTCCTCTCTAGTTCTGCCCACGTGTGTGACATCTGATTGGTGGTAATGAGGTACTGGCCTGGGAATGAAGTGCTTAAAAGCGCCTGTGCCAGCATCAGAGGAGACAGGCTTCTGGCTTTGGGACTGCTGCTCTTACTGCCTCTCAGCCTGGGATTTTGTGTTGCTGTTGTGTTTGACTTTGTGTCTTTTGATAGTCTTGATTTAGTGTCTTGGTTGTTTGAATGTCTTTATGTTAATAAATCCCATGGATTTGGTTGTTTTAAAGGTGTTTCTCTGTGGTTGATTTGGGTCAGTGGTGGAGTGTTGTTCACCCCATAGGACCACCTAAGGGTGGGGCATAATAGATGCTATGGTGAAGGTTTGGTTAGGTTTAGGGAAAGATCATGGTTTGGGTTAAAATACTACTTCGTTAAGGATAGGAGACCTTCATCGTCAAGGTTACAATAATAAACATGTGGTTAATATTAATGAATGATCTTTGTCATGCTTTATAAAAGATGTTTACAGTTGGTTGTAGAAAGGAAGTCTCCCACGTTCAAGTCTGAGGTTTTGTTGATACATCCATCTCCCTCACCTCCTCCCAATGCACTGCTCTACTGCAACGTCACCTGACTTTCTCTTTTGCTGCCGTCACAATTCCTACGCCCGCTAGAGGGCTTTGTGTAGAGTCCGCCTCCCCTCGTCTTGCTGCAGTCTTGTGTTCTGTCGGCGCAGAACATGGTCCACCTGTCAAGTGCAATAGCTTGATCCAGGCTGTCGTGGTGGAGCCAGGTCTCAGTAAAGATGTGAGCACAACAGTCTCTGATTTCCTGTTGCTGAGTTAGCCTTATTTCAGAGTTTTATTTAATCCATTTTGTTTTCCTGTGACTGGACATTAGCCAGGAGTAGGCTGGGTAGTGGAGCAGCCTTAGGTCCAAGCTGGGTTAGCATAGCTCTTAGCCCGGCTCTCTTCCCTCTCTTCCTGGGGCGGTCACACCACTTGCAGCGACGCTTGGTCTGGCTGGACTGGCTGGGTGGCCAGAAGATGCCATGGGCAGTGATCGTCCCAGGGTCTGCTGCACTTAATCCAATCCCTGCGCTTCATTTTCCAACATTGATGAGTGTATTTCTGTCATAGGAAATCCGTGCTTCCATACGTGCTTCAGTAATAAAAGTTGAAAAAATAGCAAACTAAAACAAAAATGTAGTGAAGTTTGAAGGAGTTACTGGCCGCCGCATCTGCACACGTCACCGCCACCATGGTAACATAGAATAATGAATAATTTTGTTTTGATTTTGGACACACATGAATATATTTCTGATTTTGCTTGTTAAACAACATTGTGTTATCTTTGACATCCTTTAAACATTTGTTAAAATGTCAACAATATGTTTAATGTTATATTCTGGTAATTCATGCACTCAAATTATTAATTCAAGTGTACGAAGTAGTATTTTCTCTCCATGACATCTGACAGGCTCCAAGAAACTAAAGGGCCAGAGTTCTATTTTTTTTTAAAGATTTGGCGTTTCCGCTTTATTTGACAGAGAGACAGGAAAGGCAGGGGAGAGAGAGGGGACGACATGCAGCAAAGGGCCCGGGCCGGAAGGATCCAGCCTTCATTCATGGTACGCGCTCTGCAAGGTGAGCTGCCAGGGCGCCCCAGAGTTTTATTTGAGTAAGCGAGTAGTAGCTATTAGAGAAACAGCAGCTTTAGGTACGTTCATATTGGCGTCAGCTATTAGCTGCAGAGCTTTCTGCTTTGTTCTCTCTGTCTTCGTTGATCTTAACAAGTTTGCACACTGATTTGTGTATCTAACCAAAGCATCTGTTAGATGCATCTGTGTGTCTGGTAGAAGTGTTCATTTTAGGAGCTATTTTAGATGTAGTCTGATTCTTTAGACAAAAATGCTTATTGCTTTTAGTCACATTTTAGTCATTTTTATCCTTTTAGTCTAGTTTTAGTCGACAACAACTCAAAACGTTTTAGTTGACGAAAAGTAATTACATTTTAGTCAAATGTAAACTAATTTAATTAAGCTAATACAGGTATTGGAAATTGTAATCAAGGTGACAGTATGTGTTTCTTTTTAAGCATGCCAAACAGTTTGATCAGGCTGTTGTGTAGATTGTACTTACAAATATTACCATTAAAATCATACTAGTGCTTAAACAATTAGTCGATTAATATACCTACCTGGCCTTAGAGCTAAGAAATCATACATAGCTTCCAAATAAATTACTGTGTAATATTAGAAACAACAGTTTGACTAGATAGTAATTGCAATGCATGTTCAGGGCCTGCCATTAAGCTTTTTCTGGTAAGGACAAGTAAGTGAAAATGGATCGAGCATAATAACAAGTTGCTTGTCCAAATATAAAAACAAATATAATTGCAGGCTATGAGCGTTACAGCAGCAACACGTGATGTGCATTTAGACACATTGGGGAACAGGTCTGAATAGCTAACACAGTTGTTCCCCATATGTTTCACTCGAATGATACGACAACATATGATAAATTATTTCACTTGTTCAAAAAGTTTACTTGTTCCAGACATGTTATAAAGCTAATTGTCGAATCCTGCATGTTTCATATGTTTCAAGATAACACACTAACCCAGCCAACGTTATGAAAAGCCAGGTTCGTTCTCTAATTTGCTACCACAAACTGAAAACTTCCAGCCAGGCTAGGCCAGCGTGGCTTGCTAGCACATTTGCCACAAGTTGACACAGCCGATTGCCCAGTAACGTAAGTGACTTAATGTTAGCAAATGTATATGCTTAGTTAACATTAGGACTTACAATTAGCTCATTTACCATGGCATAAATAGCAGGGTGGTGCTCCTTGTATTCTTCCCACTTAATATGTAGCCGCAGGGCGTCTCTCCGTCTCCAGTTACTACAGTGCATTGTGTTTTCATTTCTGCCGAATTATAAATAAAGTGTGTCCACAGATTTATTCTTTTTTTCTGACCAAACCCTTTTTGCGTTGTAGCCATCACGTTGTTATTAACTCGCTGTCGGTTTGGGACAGCATCACCTGGGATTCTGGGAATCTGCACACGTCACATCAGTCTGCACACATCAGTCAATGGCAGGGATGAATATATTTTGACAGACTAGATGCACAATTGGGGGAAAATATCATGCATTTTTTGAATGTCTGATAGTCCACCACTAACATTTTAGTCCCGTCTCATCAACGAAAACAAACATACATTTCATCATAATTTTTACTATCAAAGATCTATTTTTAGCTCGTCAACATCTCGTCTTAGTCATGGAAAAAAGGTCGTTGACGAACAGTTTTCATCATAGTTTTCATTAACGAAATTAACACTGGCTGGTAGTTGCACTTTTCTGTTGCTTCTGTAACTGTATCCTAAATGCTGAATACTATTACTTGTATTCGTGCATAGTTTTGCTCAATGACCGATAAAACTTTGTGATAGGACTCTCAGAATTGTCCCTGTGTACACTGTAGATTATAGTTCAGCTACAGATAATTAAACAGTAAAATGGTGTCAACCATTCAACCTGACTGAATGGGGGTCTGATTGGGGTCTGATTGGTGTGTGTGTGTGTATGTGTGTTAGATCCTTCTATAGCCAGTCGTTCTATCATTCTCCTTCACGTAACTGATTCTACAACCATGGAAAATAGTTGTATTTGGAAAATAGGTGTGCTGTTAAAATTGGAGACAAACAAATTGAATCCTTCAGCCAGAGAAGAGGTGTTCGTCAGAGCTGCAACTTAAGCCCGACTTTATTTAATGTGTATATAAATGAACTTGCTGTACAGCTGGATCAGTGTGCTGCTCCTCGCCTCTCCCTCCTAGATAGCGAGGTGAAGTCTCTGTTTTACGCTGATGACCTAATTGTGTGTTTGAGACACATTTCTGTAATTCAAATCCAAAATCATGTAAACTCAAACACAAAGATGAAATAAAGAAGGTGTACAGTGGTGTGATTTCTTATTTTTTTGCATGTTTGTCACACTTAAATGTTTCAGATCATCAAACTAATTTAAATATTAGTCAAAGATAACACAAGTAAACACGAAATGCAGTTTTTAAATGCAGGTTGTTATTATTAAGGGAAAACAAAATCCAAACCTACATGGCCCTGTGTGAAAAAGTGATTGCCCCCTAAACCTAATAACTGGTTGGGCCACCCTTAGCAGTAACAACTGCAATCAAGCGTTTGCGATAACTTGCAATGAGTCTTTTACAGCGCTGTGGAGGAATTTTGGCCCACTCATCTTTGCAGAATTGTTGTAATTCAGCCACACTGGAGGGTTTTCGAGCATGAACTGCCTTTTTAAGGTCATGCCACAGCATCTCAATAGGATTCATGTCAGGACTTTGACTGGGCCACTCCAAAGTCATAATTTTGTTCTTCTTCACTCATTCAGAGACCCCACAACAACATCAGAAGAACTGCAGGCCTCACTTGCCTCAGTTAAGGTCAGAGTTCATGACTCCACCATAAGAAAGAGACTGGGCAAAAATGGCCTGCATGGCAGAGTTCCAAGAGTGAGTGAGAGTGTCAAAATGTTTATTCTGTTGTGTACAGGTACAGTATATAACTCCTCCCACCATATTAAACCTGAAGGTCTGTTTAAGTCCATAAGCTAACTAGCACTAACCGCAGGTTGGAGGTGTAAAGTTGAGCATCAGTTTGCAAAAAGTTCCATGATTGCAGTCCAAATGGTACAGATTTGTTCATTTCAAAGTGGTATGTATATATGTGATAACTCCAGATTGTCATTTTGTTGTCACTGTAAAATAAAGGCTGTGTTCAGATTGACGTTAGTAGTGTGTGACACTGTGTGAAAAAAATGTAGCCCCCTAATTAATTTCAATCAGACCACTGTGTAAAGGCACAGCAGGTATGCTGCCAGGCAGGGCTCCTACAGAAATCGCAGGCTTGGCCCGCAAATAAGTTGAACCTGGCTCTTTTGCCGCAATGCAACGCCATCCATGAAGGCCCTGTGTTGGCCAGTCACATACATGCAAGCATACATTCCTGTTAGACTTTATTATTATTATTATTTACTTCTCCAGAGTCTGGTACCAGCTCTCGCTCTCCTGCTGCTGATCCACCTCCTCCGGTCACTGTCCCTGACGACTCCTGGTTACGGCTCGGGGTTAAGCCTACAGCCCTGTTCAGCGTCACTCCATCCCACCACGAGTCCTGGAAGCTGGTTGGCACTCACAGCAGGAGAGGAAGGCGCTCTCCTCCTGCGCCACCTCATTATAATATCCAGCTGGAAAATAAATATGACATCCTCGACCTGCAGGACTTCCCTCCTCTAGCTGCGGATTCCTAGCCTTTTTCTCCATCTTTTTAACAAACTCAAAAACTGGAAAGTCTGTCTTCATCTCAGGCACGATTCCCTCGTTGTGCAGGGGCATCAGCCATTTTAGCCAACTGCTCTCTCTCCACACATGGCTGCAGTCAGCCTGTCCCTCTTACAATGTGTTTTTTATCTACAATTTTAACCTTTTTTGAAAACAAACCTCCTTTTTTAGCAGAGATGGTATCCACCCTAGCTTCCATGGCACAAAAGCACTTTCAGCAAACATTTTTCATGCAGTTACTCCAGCCTCACGCCCAGTGGCAGCTGGCCAATGGAGGGGGCTAGGGTGCCGCCCTCCCTGAGCCACAAAAAAAACATTACTACTACTACTACTAATACTACTACTACTAATAATAATAACAATAATAATAATAATAAAGTAAATAAATTGCCTCGATGAACAGTTTTTCGAGTTCATTACCATCTGTCAACATCATCGCTACAACACTTTTGTAGAGGCTAAGCACCTTACTTCCACATGGACAATGAAAAACCAGGTATCAAGCAGATGTAGTCAAACTCTGACTGCAGTGTAAATTTGTTCAAGGTCAGCCCCAGTGTGTGTTTTTGTGCTATGTGCATAGCTGACATTTTAAAACAAATCTCAAATGATTCCATGTGTTAGGTCAATTGATATTCACCAGATTGTTTATTATTTTGGGTTTCCTTCTGTTAACTGTTTTGTATTGGTTATCAGGGACCCCACAATATATTTTTGAGTATAATTCAAATGTATTCACTTGTGACAGAGTTTTGAAGCAGAAGTTAGCTGGAGTTTACCATCTCTACACCTCAGAGCACTTGACTCCCATGCTTATGTCCATTCAAGAGTCTAAAAAGCAACTTAACACCACAAATTGCACTTCATGTTTACTTATCCTGATCTTTACCTCCCTTTTGGTCCATAGGGGCATCTCAAGAAATAAACATTTTCTATTACATGTTTTATATTATGCTGAATTCGCCTGTGTGGGTGACCAAAATAAGATGTACTGATGCATTTGTCAAGGTGTTATTTACTACTTTTGTTTTATGTTGTAATTTAACTGCAAAGTAGTAAGTCCTTTTAGATACCTTCTCTTTTTTTCATTAAATCATACTGGGATGTTTGCTGAAACTGATTGGATGTGGCACAGCCCTACCTAGAAAATATTTCACCAGCCGCCACTGCTCACGCCATTGACTAACCGTTACTTGCTCCACAATGGCTCTGGACTACACACCAGTCACTAATTTACTCCTCTTCCTCTGTAGCGACCTCTCCTCGAATTGTTTAACCTCTTAGAGTCTTTTAATTTAGTTTTACACCCCACAGGGCCTACACATGACAAGGGCCATCTTCTGGATGATCATATGGCCTGAAGATCAATAACATGGAACTTATAAATTTCTGTGTATCTGATCATCGTAGTATTATGTTTAATCTGTATTATTCTCCACCGCTTAAAGTTACACTGGCCACCATCCAATATCGCATCATCAACTCAACAGCTAGTAAATTTTCAAATGCGTTCTCTTCCCTCTCTTCTGAGCTGCCTCTCTTCCATGACACCGACCTTCTGGTGAACTCCTTTAATGACCTCTGCCTGATAACATTGGACTCAATTGCCCCAATCAGAACCAAATCAATTTCAAACACCCGCTCCCTGAAGAGAGAGGTACGCAAAGCAGAGCGCAAATGGAATGCCTGCAAACTCCACGTATGTTATGAGTACATGAAGGACTTAATGAAGAAATACAATGCTGCAGTTAATGATGCACGAGCAACTTACTTTTCCACTTTAATCTCTCAGAATGCCCAAAACTCAAAAGTACTGTTGCTTTTACACAGTACACTTAATCAGATTGTTGATCCCCCCCAACATTGTCTTGATTGTAACACCTGACCTCTGTGAGCAATTTAAAAAAAGTATTGAAAACAAAAATCAGATCCCAGACTGTTAGAAGCCAGCCCCATAATTTACCTAGCCTTTAACCGATACATCAATGGATTTTTCATCCTTCATCGTATCTGTTGTAAATAGCTCCCTGACCTCTAGCTCTGTCCCCGCTTGTTTTAAAGTTGCTCTGGTTGAACCTCTTCTTTAAAAACCCAATTTAGATCCCTCAGCTCTGGATAACTACAGACCTGTTTCAAAACTCTCATTTTTATCCAAGATCATAGAAAAAGCTGTATATAAACAATTAGAAGCACATTTGACAGATAATTTATTCGAATTGTTCCAGTCTGGTTTTCAATCACTTCACAGTACTAAGACTGCTCTTCTCAAATTCTGTAATGACCTTCTGTTGGCTGAAGTTGCTGGTGAGTTCTCTATTCTAGTTCTTTTGGACCTCAGCGCTGCTTTCAACACATTCTCATCGACAGACTGGAAAGGTGGGTAGGAATCACTAATGTGGCCTTAAACTGGTTCAGGTCCTACCTATCTAATAGATGTTTCTCTGTGACTATGGCAGGCTCAGTTTCATCCCCCACGAACATGCTCTGTGGTGTCCCCCAGGGTTCAATTCTGGGTTCCATTCTATTCTCCATCCATATGCTCCCTCTTGGTGACATCATCCGCAAACATAATGTCCAGTTTCACTGTTACATCGATGACCACAGCTCTATATTCCAATCAGACCCAGTGACCAGTCTAATATAGCAACCCTCCACAAGTGCCTTGCTGAAATAAAACACTGGATGTCACACAATTTTATCTAACTAAACTTTACAAAATCTGATGTCATTGTACTTGGTCCCCCTGCAAACAGAATTCTAATCATGGATAACCTAGGTGAACTAGCAACTTATGCAAAGCCCTTGGTGTAGTTTTTGATCAGGACTTGTGTTTCCTATTCCATGTTCATGTTTTAATCATTTGAGAAATATAGCCAAGGTTAAGACTTTTATTTCACCCACATATGGAGAAACTCATCCATGCTTTTATTTCTTCCCGCCTCAACTACTGTAACTCCCTATATACCTGTCTCAGTCAGAAATCAATCCACCGCCTACAGTTAGTCCAAAATACTGCAGCTTGGCCTTTAACTCATTCCAAAAAATGTGACCATATTGGATTGATTTTAAAATTCTTTTAATTACTTTTAAGACCAAGCATGGGCTGGCCCCTCCCTACATTTCTGACCTTTTAACCCCCTATGAGCCACAACGCAGACTGAGGTCCTCTAGTAGGGTGTTGCTAGCCATTCCAAGGTCTAGGCTGAAAACCAAAGTAGACAGGGCCTTTGCTATCAGGGCCCCTATACTCTGGAACAATGCCAGCTCCTCTGCGGGTGTGAGGTCCTCAGGTGGAGGTCCCCCACCAGTAGCAGTGGCATCCATCTTTTTTTTGGTGGCTAAAATGGTACATATTTACTGCTACTATTTTTACATATACATTTCAAATTTAAAAATAATTTTATTTATAGAGCACTTTTTAAGCAATAAGCACAAAGTGCTTTCCAAGGTCAGAAGATTATAACATAACACATAACAGTAAATGCATTGTAGTTATGTCAGTTCTCCTAAGTTAGCCTACACCATCATTTTAAACATACATCTGATATTATCTAGCCTGCTGATAATATAGCCACAGTCTTACTGTAGGCTAGTGATCTGAATGTTCATTTATTTACAAATACAAAAAAACATTAAGTAGCCTTGTAAAACTTACGCATTTAGTCTGTTTGTAATTTTTTGCCAAGCCATCTACCTCGCCTTGTTAATTGCGGCAGTATTGTCCTTTTTGGTGATGACTGTTTTCCTCGTACAGTTCCATCAGCAGGGTTTTTTCCGCCACTGAGAGGAACACCGCTCTCGTCTTATCTTCCTTTTGCGACATATATCCTGTTTTCGTTGACTATGCACGGCTGAATTGTGTTACTGGAACGGCTTGAGCCTGATGTCAAAGTCGACGTTATTCAAACGGGGCTTTTTCAAGTAAGCACAGATTTCATTGGCTACGTTGAGGGAATACCCCCCAGGGCAGCCGATACATAATGCCAATATCAAAACAAAGTCATGGGTAATACCATTACACCATGCACATTACAATCTAATATACATTATCGTTATCTTAGCCAGTAACATGTTGTTTTAGATGGAATTTTTATTAATTAATGAAATAGAAAAATACATTGGGTTATGCTGTAGACTTTAGACCATGACTGGTATTTAAGGGAGAGCTGGGTACAGTATGTCAGAAACGACGTCATTCGACTGCATTATACATTATATGTATAGCATAATATATATTTAACACTAGTCATTAACGGTTAGATTAGATTTGCTGTCATTTATGATGGGAGAAACATGTTAACATTTAGAAAAGACTATGACTGAGGAAATTTAGGCAAACATTTACAGAGAGAGAGTTATAGTATCGAAGCTAACTTTTTCCACCACTTCCAAAACTCACAAGGGGGAGTGCTAACATCATTCCACAGCAGCCACACTGACAAGACTGCCTGCAGATGTGTCTGCAGACATTTTGTTTATCGGCCTTGTGAGCGCAGGCAGTCCAACAAAGGCAAACAAGTCCAAAGGAGCAAACCATAAACAAAACTCCAGGCGAGGTCCAAGTGAAACAGAGAAATAAAGTAATTTAGGGGGAACACAGGAAACAAAGGCCGGGACGCTTGACATTGAGACAAAGACAATCTGACAAACGACAAGGGAAGCACACAGACTAAATACACTCAGGTGAGGAGAGATAACGAGACACAGGTGAAACTAATCAGGGCAGGGCAAACAATCCAAAACTGGCCGGAAAAGCAAACAAAGACAGGAAGTAAAACTACAAGACATATGAAGGAAGGAGAATATTTCAAAGTAAAACAGGAAATAACTATAAACCATGACAGGTTAATGGGCCGACCGATTAATCGATCTATAACTAGCCCCAATATCAGCCATACCTCTATTGTTTCACTCTAATTTTTATACTTCTATAGTGGAAAGGCTCTGATAACACTGGAAAATAAACCATACTGGATTTTTTTGGCCAGAATCACTATTTGAGTGTTTAAAAAAATTGACAATGATATATTGGCCCATATTTATTTTTTAACATAAACACAAATAAGGATATTTGATAACGATCCTTTAAATTTCTTTATTAGTTTTGTGTCCAAGGAACATCCTAAGCGGGCTATTTTACAGCTGAAAATAAAACTTCTCACTGCTCTCTGGTGGACAAACCATGTAATGGAGTTACACCTTTTCTAAATCGCCCCAAACATATCTATGGCATTTCTGTACTGCAATTTCCTCAAAAGCATCACAGATAGTGGTGGTGTGAGTGAGCATGTCGAGTCCAAAACTGCGCCATCTTAGAGTAGATAAACACGGTCTAACCTGCGGTTAGCAAACACTTGTGCTATGCTCTCCATATAGAGAGCTTAGCACAAGCTCTCTATATGGGTCTAATTCAGACCCACACACAGTCCACATACACACACTCAGTGTTATTTTAGTGTAATAACTGAAATGAAACATCTGGTTAGCGGAGACAGAAACAGACCTAATGGAAAACATCAACACTGAATTTATCATGGTGTCTAACTGCATCCATGACAATGAAGCTTTATGCTGAAGCTGGGAGCCAGTTGGTCAGTCAGTGACGGATGGAGGCTGTGGCCTCGGGGTTTGTACTGTAGGTCTGACTGCAAACAAGAGACTTTCTCTTCAACAGACACTTTATTCTTCCAGACTGCTGGTCAGTGAGCTTCTGCTGTGGGAAAATGTGTGCCTGTGCTCACATACTGTTTCTAGTGAGTTTTAAATCAGTGAGAAATACAAAATATTGACAGATAAATACAGTGCCCATATAATGCACCAACCAAAGACCCTACTGCAAAGGAATTGAATTTGCTTTGTCCACAAAGCAAATAACCAGAGCTGGTTAGGACAGGGTGGTGGTAGTGGTGGTACAGCATCAACAGAGGGGAATTCCTGTTCAAAATAATTTCAAAACTCTTGCCAAACCTTAAAAATGCTGTGGTAGAACAACAAGAAGGGTTCTGCAGGCTTAGATGAGCCATGTCCTCCTCCACCCAACCTTAAAGCAATGGTGGACTGGTAGCTTTTGAAAAGGATTCATAAGTGGAGTCACCTCTCGGCTGCCACCAAGATACCCCTATCAAGATCAAGACATGGAACCAAGGGATTTCATAATTTAAGCATGTATACCTGGGGATTATCTGGATAAAGGTTTCAGTTTGCTGCAAAAATAAACTAGTTTGTATGAAATGTCCAAATGTCTAAAGGCAAACGTGTTTATATCTGATTCAAATGGTCCCACTTTAAGGCAGGGGGGAAAGCCTGCAGGACAAGATGCAATGAATCATACAAATGAAGATAAAGGAGCCCACTGAGTCAGTCTCTACCTGAAGGCATTAATAGTGTTGCACCTTTGTTCACACAAAGAGTGACATAAGTAGTTGTGTAAAACAAAACTGAACTTGAGATCAAACCCTGCCTACTTTCACACCTGGCTATTTGTTACATGAAGTCGACCTGATTGTCAGATTGTCGGTTTAGGAAAATTACAAAAAGTGTTGGAGACAGCAAGCTGCTATTTGGCAATGCGACATGCACATCAATAAAACCCCAAATGGCCCCATCTCTACACCTGATGCATTTGAGCCATGATTTTCAGTCCTCTTTCTCATGTGCCTCTGCTAAATGCTTCAGTTATAATCAATACAGCTTTCTACATGGCTTGCGCTTCACTCCCACTTTATGAGCGTAATGGCGTCCCAAAGCATATTTTGCACATATTTCAAGTCTGTTTCCTTCTGACTTACGTACGCAATAACACTGATTGTGTATTGGCATGTGAATGCTGTCAAACTCTGCACTGCAGTACTGTGGCTTAATGCATCCAGTGTAGACTCTGTAGGAGGCCTGAATCTGCTGTTGTACTGCTTTTGCTACACTGCAAACATGTTACATTTACAAAGAATATTTTATTCACTACACTTCTTTTTACAGAGATTACATTTACTCTATGTAAAGAAATACTTGGAATAGTTAAATTATGAACTATACACTTACACACTTTTTGAATTGGAACTATTAACTCAGTACATGTGAGTAAAATCAATGAATAATGATGCAATTAAACTGGAATGTAAACTGAAAAATAAAATTTGTTCATTGATAGATGAATGCGCAGTTATAATGACTTTAAGATAATGAAAAAGGTTACATTAGAGCAGATAGGTTATGGAAAAGGATTATAGCTGGGTACAGAGTGATATGTAATACTACAGTACATAGGTTATTATAGTACATAATGAAACATGTTACACTATAATGTGTAATGGAACAGTATAATATAGAATCATACATTATACTGCAAAAGGTAATGAAATAAGATGTTACATCAGAGTAGATAATGTAATAGTATATTTTATTTCACAGTGTGGAGAAGAATAGTACATTGTAGTACACAGAGTACCATGTCATGTGTTTTTAACTCAAAGGACTATCTAGCTATCCCAGACGACCTCAGAACATCTGTATGAATAAATGATTCATTCTCCTCCTCTCGCTGGCCCCTCACTATTCATGTCTGTCGACAGCGTGATGTAGCCACATGGGGCCAAAGTGCTGACTCCAGCCCCTGACATCCTCCTCACCCACGACCTTTGACCCATTACAAAAGAGGATGTGTCCCTTGACAGATTTCCCTGCTGTTTGACAACTGTGTGGCACAAAAAGAGGCCTGGCCCTGTTGACACGCGCATTAAGAGGGACAATGAGGGGACAGACTGGGAGGCCCCCCTGGAAAACAACACTTCCCGGATGGGCATATTGGCAAATCACCATATCTGTCTTACCTGAACGGTTATCTTCTCATGCTGAAACTTCGACAAACTATCAGATTATTATTGGTGACAGTAGTGTCAGAGAATGAGTGGGCTGAGCTTTCTGGGCTGATATATAGTTCATTGGGTATATTTATAGTATACACCAAAGGTATATACTATAAATATACTATAAAGTCCCAGAGTGACGCAGGTTACATCAGGAAATATGATGATGACTTTCTTCATTTGACAAAAACTAATTTTAACTCAAGGTCCAACTTTTGTTTCCAGAGCATTCAACTACATCTCACAGTCTTCACCAGTGAATGGAGTTTGTTCAGTTGTTCAAGGGTGGTTTTGGAGTAGGATACCACATGACCGAAGTTACAAAAGCTCAGGGGGGAAAAAGATAGTGGGCTATTATCAAGAAATTACTTTTACACTCGATTTTACAATATATATTACTAATCACTGACCAAAGTTTATGCTTGAACCACCTTTATATTTACCACAGGCTGATTCGATTCAATAAAACGTTTATCATAGTCACTTTTTGAAGCAATAAAATTAGAATTACTCCCACTGCTTTACTGATTTCAAACATTCCTAGAAATGTTCCCTTTATGTTAAGGTGTTTTAACGTTTGCAGTGAGCTACATATTTGATATAGCACTTGTTACCAAGCACAGTTTTTGCTCTCTCTTGAACAGTGGTTCCCAACCTGAGGGTCACAGTCATGAGATCGTTAACAGGACAAAAACGATGAAGAAAAAAACATATTCCTGCAACACAAATTAGGTTTAATATTTCAGATTTTACTCAAAACAGTTTTTTTATATATATATATATATGATAATTTTACGTCTTCGGGCATCATTACATATTACCATTTTAAACTGCTTTTTCATTTCAGTAACTTCACTTGGCAATATTTAATTTTACGCCACCATCTATCATTATGCCTTATGACCAACCACTGTTACCAGTATACATAATTACACACCGATGCATTATAACAAAACAGTATAGATCTAATGTGCAAACATTTTAAAGGTATGTTAACATTTCTTTCATACAGTCGATATGCGGTGAAGGTTGATACATCGACACACTGATCATCTGATGTGTTTAAAGCAGCAAAATGTCCAAGTAATGTCTCGTAGTTCCATTATTTACAGTAGATCTGTGCCTGTGTGTGGACTGATTCATAGGAAATCTTCAGGGCAAGTCCAGTGGAGCAATGCCTCCTTCTAATAAACCCATGCAGCATGAACAAAAGCTATTCTGTATGTATACAATTCAGAAATGTTCATACTGATCGAGTGCTTTGTCTCTGTGTGTTTTGCGTGGGTTTCCTCTGGGTGCTCCAGATTCCAGACATGCAGGTTATGTGAATTGGAAAGTTGACATTGCCTGTAGGTGCTCGGGTTTTTGTGTCTGTGTGTTAGCTCGGTGGACTAGCGACCTGTGCAAAGCGTTTCCAAGCATTTCTTCCAGTGCATACTGGGATGGATTCCAGCTGCCCTGCGACTCTGAATGGGTCTAAGCGGGTATGGAAAATGAATGGATCACTGGTTACGTTGTGTGGAAATCTCGTGTTTGTTTTTCTCGAATGCTCAGAGGATCTAATGTTAGCGATTGATGTGAAACTAAGCAAATTAATTTGCTTTTTTCTTGGTCCTGTTATTTCTTTTTTCTTTAATTAATTAGAATAACATTTTTGGTTTGTTTCTGAAAAAAAAAGAAACTATCTTGCTAAACAAATAAACCACTTTTGTTTTTTAAAGATGTGAGTTCACAGTAAAAATGTCCCTTAAACACCATGCTGGTACATCCCTTCACTAACACGTTTGCAGTCTGTTTAAAAACTGCTCCTTTCATACTTACGGAATGTGTTCTCTGAATATTTATATTGTGGCCACAATTTTAATTTGATTAATTTATTTATTATTGCTTTGTAGTTTACACTTAACGGGGGAAACCTAACCATTGTGCTTAAGGTAGACGTAAAGAACACCACCACACTAAGCATCACTTAAAGAATACATCACACTGCACATGTGAATTCGTTCTTTCTCCTAGAAATAATGTTTATATACTGCTAATTTGTTTTACCAGATAGATTTTGAGGGAACTACCTGGATTATGTTGCGTGGCAAGGTTTTTTGAGAGTAGGAAGTACTGGTTGTAGAGAGGAAGTTGGGGTGGATGGTGGATGTATAAAATGCAGGACATCGATACGGGAGGCGGGGGTTCACATCTTGAGTTTAGGCCACAGAGGCGCTTTGGTTAAGGTTAGGGAAAGATCATGGTTTCCATTAAATCCTGTCTTGTGTTTCAAGTCACTTTGAACTTTTTCAGCGTTTGACCAAGACCACTATTTTCCCATCATCAAAAAGGTTCATCATGGTTTAGTTGCTACTAGCAGACATTGTATCGCAAGATACTTTCTGTTTGAACATTTTGCATTTTGAACGTTCATTAAAAATGTTTCCTAGTTATGTTGATAACAAACTGGCAGCATTTTGTTTCTCTCATGTAAGTAGAGGTATAGAAACGTAAATGCTAGGTTGCAATTGTGGTAACCCATACTTTCTTTCTGCAGCAAGTCACGGGCTTCACAACCCTGCTTTCTTTCTTTGTTTGTTTTGTCATTTCACTTTTGGCCTTGTGGGTGATATCACAGGCCTACGGGCCGACCTGTGACGGGGCTGTAGTGGGCGGGGGTGGGGCGGGGGATTTAGGGGGTATTAGTTCCTTTGAGGCAATGCTAGATTCAGTTTTGCTCTCTGTTCTTCTGTTCCTTTTAAAGACACTCTTTGCTCATCATATGTATGATAAATGTCGTACAGGTTCATTTTGTTTTGTGCCTTTGAACGTTCCTGGTTATGATGAATATAAAGAGTCTACAAAAAAGAAAGTTCCAGGTTTAAGTCAAACTTGTAATACTGCAGTTACAGTTGGTGACAGCTTACTTTGCCCCCAGTCTCAGAACCCATTGGCTGGCGACGATTTAACCTCTGGGGGCAAGGGCCGATGTTTCGAGGCTTCTGGCGTAGCAAGCAGATATCCGGATAACGGATATCTGGGCCAAGAATTCCACTTCCGTCATTTTTTACAGTCTTTACAATCTCGTAACCCGTTGGCTTTCATCTGACGACGATGAATGCAGATAAATTTAATAGAAGCTAATAAAAAGCTAATCTCTAGGGTTTCGAGATTGATAACAAGCTAAATCGTCGGCAGACGACAGCCGATGGGTTCCGAGCTTCCATTTCATGTGCTCTCCACACGGACTGTTCACCTGCATGCAACCAAAGCCTGCTCAAACGTGATTGGTCGATACTGCTCGGACTACAAAGGGAAACCAGAACGCTGCATTCATATGCAGAATCTGTTTATAGAGATTACTTTGCCCCTGTCCCACTCAGAGTCTGTATATGTATGCTCTGGATAGATACGCATTTTACTGCTATAAACAAGGTGACAAGACATTATCAGGGCGTGTACACAGTTAAGATGCTGTATTTAGTGAATAATGGGGCAGACCTCCACCATTACGAGCAAACACTTACCATCCTATGTTAGCATTAAAGTAGTCTATTTGTGATGTTTGAAAACCCCAAGCTTATATTCTTACATCTGTTTGAATGTATTTAGGCTAGCCTACTGAAAGTGTGTAGAGTGAATCTGTATCAGAGTGATATCAGCCTTAAAGGACGGTGAACTCATTCCTCCATACTTAACTGGTACTCCATTAGAGTACAATTATATTGCACCACAGTATTAACAAAAGTGACAGCTATCGTCATTGTCTACCTGTTTTCATACTTTCAGCATCTGCTTTTGTTGCCGTTAACCGGTCTCGTTCTCCGTTCTGCGCATGTCCTCTGCGGTCCATACACAAACCAGACGGGGAGAGAGAGAGAGAGAGAGAGAGAGAGAGCGTTAACAGGGGATCCATGGAGCATGTCATAGCACCAGTGTTTTCTATGTCTTCTTGTCCACGATGCACTTTAGGATTTCAATAAGATGCGTGTGTGTTTCCAGATAATCAGCTTCTTCCTCGCCGTAAACTTTTACTGCCAGCCGCTCCGAGCTCAGGGTGAGTCTGTCTGCGTCTCTGATTTCAACTTAAGAACTGTCTGTATGTCCATGTTGCCGTCTGTGTCTGTTTTCATGCTTTGGTAAACTTGCTGAAAAATGACATAACAGTGTAAAATTCAAGCTTAAAGCCATCTGTTCTTTTATACGCCGCAGGTCGGGACTAACTTGTTGATTCAGTGACAGCTGGCGTCCTGTTGGCCCTATAGATTTCGCTCATGTAGTGAGAAGATCGAGCCAAACTCCATTCAGAATCTTACAATGTCACCTTCACTTGCTTATTAGTGAACTTGAACACCTCCCAGACTAGTCATCCAAATGTATTCTGAATCAAAAAAGTCCTCTAGCAAATTCGGACAACGAAAGGTCCAGCAGCCAGCACTTTTTTCAATAAAACCTATACGTTTTAACTAGTTCACACCGCCCACCACGGGGTGACTAGTGTTAACGTTAGGTGTGAAATGACTGTGGGAATAACGGGAAAAAACAAGTGTAAAAGTGGGAATTTAATCAGTTTTTGAGTATTTATTGCAGGCCGAATTGACGAGTGCATCCTTGACATTCACTAAAGGTTTTCAGTAGTGATTTTTAGGTTTGTACCTTTCCCGAAAAGCAAAGCGACGATACCTGGAGTTAATCCATTATTGGAATGAATGTTAGCATGGCGCTCTGTCCGTCTCGGACAACGCGACGTATGGGGTTAGCATCCTGTTTATCGTTTTCTGAGAACAAGAAATCTTTTCAACGAGCCTTTGAAGATTTGAGGACAAGTATGGCGCACTAAACATACATTTTCCCCTTGGGGTTCCTTTTAGTAATAGTTGGCTGCTGGTAGGCTAGAATAGTTTTGAAAGTAGATTTGTTCGGCTCTTTGTGTGACAAATAGACAGGGATAGGAAGGAAACAGCTGACATAACGGGTCGGGGAAAAGTCAGAAGGGACTGTTACCGCGAAGGCAAACGTCATGAACAGTTAAGCACTTTTGGTTATTGGCAAACGCACGCAGCTTCTAAGAATAATTCTTAAGATATTTTACGAATCAGTAGGACCCATTCTGCAATTCGGCATCCATTCCATACGCTCAAAACACATTTACTTCCATAAAATACTTAGAGATTTAACTGGTTTAACTGGTTGAGGCGTTATTCCAATATCATTCTCTCCAAAATACACCTTAGTAAATACTGGCAAATTTCGAGCAGAAAGTGATTTTAATTCATACCAGGTATTGATAGGTGGATTATCTAGGCTATATGCCACATATCTGTAGCTAAGATTTAGTCCTAAATCACGATTCACTATCTTTCCTAAGTGAGAAAGAAAGGAAACTGGGAAATAAAACTGCCTGCCGTTTTGAATAGAGTCTGGCCACTAAAAGAAAGAACTGCATGTAAGCAAAACGTGTCTGAATGAATAGTGTATTAGCGTCTCAGGGTGCTAATTAATTCACTGGGACTTGTTAAGGGAGTTAGACAAACACAGAGGTGTGTGTTGGTGTTGTAGGACAACTGGCCCTGAAATTGCTTTCACTTGGTAATTGGCTGAGTCAACAGGAGCTGCCACTTTGTACTTTGTTGCTACATTTTCGAGCCATTTGGCAAGGCGTCTTCTCAAGAGACCTTCAGCTGTTGTCGGCCTTTAATGTCATTTTGGCCAGTGTGTAGCCTAGCCTCCTTTAGCAAGTGTTTTAAGGGGCTCCATGGGCAGGGTTATAAATTGGTCTAACATGCTGGTGGGTAGGTCTTTGATGTTCAGTCCATATGGGTGCAGGATGTGGATTTGCTCTAGCTAAATATCACTTTGTACAGTTTTCTTTTTCTTACACATCTGCCAGGAACATGAAAGAAACACAGCTCTTAGATCCTCATTTGGGGTGCACATTGTCTCCCAAAGGCTTGTGACAGTAATAAAGGAGGTCCAAAAAGGTGTGATAAATAGCAATAGCATAAATAGCATAGATCTGCTGGTTTTGCCCTAAGGAAGATAATGGCTTCTTCTCCAACTTCCTCCCTCCACTTATTTTGTGTAGAGATTCCATACATTTTTTTTCCTCCATCGAGTTTTGCTGAACTTCTCTTCATTGCTTTCATGTTGCGATTTGGTTATGGAGGCTAGCCGTGAGAGAATGCATCTGGAACCAATTTGACTCGTCAAAGCAGAAGGGGAAGAGGAGGGGAAGGAGGGAAGTGAACGGCAGCCCTTTTCTTTCCATGTCCACTGTGAGCAGGCATGGGCCTGAGTCCCCCAAACCTAATTATAGTTTTGTGAACACAAGATTAAAGTGCAGCATACAGAGTTGAATTTCTGAGCTATCCCTTGGTATAGTGATTATTACATTGACTATGAAATACAATGTTTTTCCAACCAGCAACCCATCGCTAGTGTTTTGTCAAGGCTAGATATAAAGAAAGAGAAATACACCCAGTGAAATTATAAAACATTAGGGTCAGTTCTTTGGTTGACAATTTATAATTTTGGGCAAATGAGTTCTATGTAAAACTGGAGTGTTTCAGAATATTCCAGTACAACAATGGTTTTTGACTGAGACTGCTGACCCGGCTGTGTTCCCTGGAGATGCCGTGTTCACAGCACTTTGCTATCGAAGGCAGCAGCAGTAGTCTCGTCATAGTTGAGGTTGACATGCTAGTAAACAGCACAGACATTTGCAGAACAGCAGGACGGCTCTCGTGGTTTAGCTGCAGATACATCATATCGGCTTTCATATCCAGGTGGAGTTATCATTAAGCACAAGCAAGCTTGTACTTAACAAAATTCAAGTTAACTGTTCACACTTCAGACCCACACGCAATACCTCTGGTATTTTAGAGTATGTCCGCATTAAGCTGGTCAAATTTGTAAACGCGTCTTTTTACAGACTAAGACAGCATTTTTCTCCCCACATATCAGAGCTTTTCCAAAACGGTTTCCAGGGTGTATACATCTTAAAACGCTGGCTTGGTGTTTCAGTGTGTTCTGGGAAAACAGAGCTTTTGCAAAACGATGACATAAGCTGCCCAGTGAGAGTCGGGGGCTGTGTGACAGTAAAGTTAAGAAGACGACCTTTAGTTGCCTCTGACTTCTGTGGTTGATCATTTTAAATGCCAACATAGCTGGAAAAAAAACAGCAGAACTACTGTCATTAACCTGGATTCATGTTGATTATGTCAGACGATGTTGCGATTTTAAAATAAAGATTTTTTCACAGCAGTGCAGCGGCTTGGGAATGATTGCTGGTCAATATGTAGTGTTAAAGAACTGAAAAAGGGCTGCGGGCTGCGTGTGTACCGGGGCTGCGTGTGTACCGGGGCTGCGAGTGTACCGGGGCTGCGAGTGTACCGGGCTGCGAGTGTGCCGGGGCTGCGGGCTGCGTGTGTACCGGGCTGCGTGTGTGTACCGGGCTGCGTGTGTGCCGGGCTGCGAGTGTACCGGGCTGCGAGTGTAACGGGCTGCGGGCTGCGTGTGTGTACCGGGCTGCGTGTGTACCGGGGCTGCGTGTGTACCGGGGCTGCGTGTGTACCGGGGCTGCGAGTGTACCGGGGCTGCGGGCTGCGTGTGTACCGGGGCTGCGTGTGTACCGGGGCTGCGAGTGTACCGGGGCTGCGAGTGTACCGGGGCTGCGAGTGTACCGGGCTGCGGGCTGCGTGTACCGGGCTGCGTGTACCGGGCTGCGAGTGTACCGGGCTGCGAGTGTACGGGGCTGCGAGTGTACGGGGCTGCGTGTGTACCGGGCTGCGAGTGTACCGGGCTGCGAGTGTGTACCGGGCTGCGTGTGTACCGGGGCTGCGTGTGTACGGGGCTGCGTGTGTACCGGGCTGCGTGTGTACCGGGCTGCGAGTGTACCGGGGCTGCGTGTGTACGGGCTGCGTGTGTACCGGGGCTGCGTGTGTACCGGGGCTGCGTGTGTACCGGGGCTGCGAGTGTACCGGGGCTGCGTGTGTACCGGGGCTGCGAGTGTACCGGGGCTGCGTGTGTACCGGGGCTGCGAGTGTAACGGGGCTGCGGGCTGCGTGTGTACCGGGGCTGCGTGTGTACCGGGCTGCGGTGTAACGGGGCTGCGAGTGTACCGGGCTGCGGCTGCGTGTGTACCGGGCTGCGTGTGTACCGGGGCTGCGGGCTGCGGGGCTACGGGGCTGCGTGTACCGGGCTGCGGGCTGCGTGTGTACCGGGGCTGCGTGTGTACCGGGGCTGCGGGCTGCGTGTGGGCAGTATGTAGCAGAACTATTTACTATCTACTGGGCTGTATGTCCCACTCCACTGAAAGAGGGCGAGGAAGAGATGTCGCCGTTTTTATGTTGTGTTTATGTTGGCGTAGCCAGAGCCTCTCTCTATTTTCTCTATACTGTTGTGTTTACATCCCCCTGGCATTTTGTTCAATAAAAAGTTATTGAACAGTGAAAATAATGCTCTCCGAGCTTAGCCCAGTTGCCAATGCAACAATATATTCACACAGTTTTTTTTTTTTTTTTTTTTTTAACTATGTAGGCCTATGTGTACCATCGACTCTTGTCTTATAACTGTCTGCAAACCATTGCTCTTTTATGGACCAGTTTTTACTCAGATAGAGGAGGTTAAATAAAAGTGAATAGCGTAACACAGCTAATAAGCTACGACACGGTTTCCTCTGTTTTGGACTCTCGGACTCTCCATCCCCTCAAAGGACAGCACTGTCAAGATGTCTTGCTATTGGCCAATGGCACAAATTCACGTGTCAAAGTTCACCAAAGTTGAACTCTACGCAGAATATTCGTGCAGATTAATTTTGAAGAGGATTCCAATGGTATGAATAGATTTCACCAATTCAATTACATTTTATTTATATAGCACGAATTCATAACAGAAGTTATCTCATTGCACTTTTCCTGTAGAGCAGGTCTAGACCGTACCGCAAAATTTTGCCGTTTTAATTCCTGGTGTGTCCAGGCCTTATTGAGTATGAATACACTATAAATACATTTTGCTTACAATACTTCAGTACTTTTACTTAAGTAAAAAATTTGAATTCAGAATTTTTACTATAACTATATACTACTTTTACTGACTATAACTTAAGTAAAGGAGTGACTACTTCTTCCACCACTGAACCCTACACAAAATATTCCCTAATGACAAAAGCTCAAATCTATTTTGATTTCAGGCTGCAACAGTCAAGGGGCTGACGTTATTATTGTTGGCTCTGTAGCTGTTCATTGTATCAAAATGAAGTAAAGGGCTATTCCAGTATAATTGCATTTTCTGCTCATTTCCTGAAAGTCTTCTTCCACTGCTTTTCTCATGAAATGCATACTGTATTTGGTGTATTTATCGCTGCGTTCTCCCCCACAAAGGAATTGTTCTGAAACAAATGTTTTCCCGGAAGCACTCCTAGTAGAAATGCAATTAAGCTGTAATTGGAAACTTTATTTTTCATTTAATTTTAATGGTCAGTTGATTGTTTGTTTGAGTCGTTTGGAGGAGACATGGAAATTAAAGATAACAGGAAACAAAAGATGTTTTGTTTTTCTTTCTTCAAATTTTAACATTCCAAAATACATTCCATATTGTTTTCGTTGTACTGCATTTCCAAAAATTCCAAAATACAACTGTGTTTCTCTTTTCTCTGTAGAAATTGTTGAATGGTAAAAGTTTGGAGCAGGTGTTGTATGTTTTACATGCTTTAGTTACTGTGTGAGTGTCAGCTGTGGTCAGAGAGGAAACCTCTGTCATATTAGAACCAGTCCACACTGATTGGCTACACTCACTCTGATATACTGGCAAAGTGACACATCAGTCTGAATCTGGTGTGTTGCTGTGGAACAAACGGCTTCCTGAAGCACTGCTGAGTGTCTGTCTCAGGCTGCTCTACTTACTGCAGCAGACTGGAGCTGCATGATATTGGAAAAAACTGACATTGCAATATCTCTTGTTTCTGCGATATTTATTGCGATATAAAAAAATACAGGAAATTTCACCAGATACATGCGGTGTGTAATTCATGTACAGATATACAATTAACAATCATAATTTTCATCATTTGGGTACTTGAAAAATCCATCCCATTGACTGTATTTAAAGATGGACGACGCGTCTCCACTTCCTCCCACTGTACTCAAATGAAGCCAAATTATATCGGATATGGGAGCTGCCATCTTGCGCTGATGACATCATTTGGAGCCAGAGTCTGCACAGTAGTGATCGGAGTTGGAGCCGCAGTATCGAGGTCTCGCCCATACACCCGGCTGACTCGATCGCGAGCAGAGCTCAGCTGTCAGTTATGACGTGAAACCAACTTTTTTTTAGCATCAAATAACTAAATTAGAATCAAACTTATCAGAAAAATGAACACTTGAACACACATCAGCGTGATAAGAACTACCTAAAATGACAGAAACCATCTTTGGGGAAAAATGTATTTGTAAATGTATAGATAAATCTGTAAATATGTATAATAATAATAATAATAATAATAATAATAATAATAATAATAATAATAGACAGTTTGACAGGAAAATGGAGGATACAGTAATGTTGGGCATGAAAACATCCTTCTCTCAGCGGTCCAAAGCTCCTGTGCTAGCGGTGTAAACAGCTCCAAACTCCCAACCGGGCTGAGCTAGCTAACAGCAGCTAACGTTAGCAGCAGTTAGCGGTTACTTTAACAGCAAGTAAAGCATCTGTCCATCAGGAAACTCGTAAATCACAGTGTTGAGGCAGAGGGGCCGGACATTAGAGGGAAAACCAGGCAATATTTTCCCCATAAAATATGATCCAATTCCACCCAAATCAGTAAATAAAGTTGTGTTTTTGTACAGTAGTGAGGCCTGGCCCCAAGAAACACTCCTCTCTGGGGGAGTCTATCGTTTTTCCAATGTTGTCTCGTGTGGTCTAATAAACAGGAAATTCATAAAACTTAGTGCCCGACGTCGCTATCTAGCTAGCTGTCTTGTTGGAGGAATAAAAGTAGAAGAATCTTAAATAACTTAGTGTTTGCTCAGAAAATCCTGAGGGCTTTGAGGGCGCTTTCCAATTTCTTTTCAAAAATGGAAAGCTAAGCTATTTTACATTCTTTTCTTTTATTCCCCCAAGGACGACATATGACAGCTAGTTCTTACAATACATCCCATAGACTGTATATAAATATATATATATACAGTCTATGATACATCCATGCAGATTGCATTTTCACAACCACTACCCAGCCCAGCAATGTGGGTGGTATGCAGGCTGTATAGCTACTGAGGCAGACAGACAAATCTCCACACACATTTGCAGATCTCTGCCACGGCAGAAGTGTTGCAAAAGTCATGGGAAAAAAGAGCCAATTGAGAGGCCCGCCTGAGGCGTAACTGATGACTTGTCAGTATTTCCAGCTCCTGGAGCTAAATACTTTTCAGCCATTAATATCTATGTATGCATTTACAGATTTGTCAAATCTCAATACACTTGCAAATCTGAATACAGTTTTGAGATATTTATTATTTTTTTTACACATTTACAAATCTGATTACGCACTCGGATTCTGAATACACATTTGCAGAATCCTGTACACATTCACAAATCTCAGCACTCATCTAGAGATTCTTTCACACAGAATGAGACACTCTCCACTCACATTTGTAAATAGTTCTGCTACAATAATGGCCCGAGATAAGAGCCCTACTGGGTTCATATTCTTCAAGATTATTGAGTGATTTAAAAACTAGCCGCAGCACTTTAAAATCTGTTCTGTAAGTAACTGAAATGCTCTCTCCCCCCTTACCTCACTCTACGTGGCCATATACGTGGTCAGGTCTGCATCCTCCTTTGAGTCTGCTGATTGAATATGAAATGAGGGGGCGGGGCATAGCTCTACCATCTGGAGGTGTGTGTGTGTGTGTGTGTGTGTGTGTGTGTGTGTGTGTGTGTGTTTGACATCTGCTCTTTCTTTGATAGGATTCAGGTGTTCTGGAGGTTTCGTGGATGTGTGTGTGGCTGGTGTGTGTGAATGTATGTTGCCTAGTACACACCTGGTGAGCATGTGGCTGGACCAGTCACTCCAGCTCCTTACATAACAATATTTCACTCAGAAGAGACTTTGTTGTGAATGAACAAATATTTTTATTGACATGTGCGTAATGAAGATGAAGTCTAGACACTGATGGTGGAGGAGTGGACTTCTGATGGGCTCAACCTGCAGTGGGTGTGATGAACTGGAGGTGAATAGGGTGGAGGAGGGTCACTCTGATTCCACACAGAATTGACAGCTGCCATCCCCCTTGTTAGCAAAATGACCAAAATCTGTCCCCCTTGTTGGCCGGCTCAAAAGATGCTCTGTGCTTTTAATAATAGCCCTGGTCTTGAAACATATGAAGCATACTGGTTTTGAGCTGCCTGTGGGAAGATTGAACAGTCTGTCCATTCTTGATTAAAAGCTCTGTTTTCGCTGTCTACTTTTCTCTTTTTAGAGCACACCATGTGAAATAATTTCTGACTCGTCTCGTCTCTACTCTCCCTGTGTGTGTGTGTGTGTGTGTGTGTGTGTGTGCGTGTGTGTGTGTGTGTCTCACTCACTGACTCTACTCGTGGGCCGCTAAACCACTGCCGTAAAGGCTAGAAAAGCTGCACCGGTTAAAAAAGAAACGCTCCATCAAAATTTAATAATTCTCAACAATTTATCGATATCCTCTACAGCATCCTCTCGACTGTCAACATTTTAGTGGCTGGTGAAATAGTAGTAATCTGTGCCTAACACCCACCAGTGTAAAGGCTTGTAAATAGGATACAACTTGTTAACCAACCATATCTAGTTTTTTATGGCTGTGTCTTACTGAAAGTTCAATTCAACTTTATTTAGATAGCGCCAGTTCATAACAGAAGTTATCTCATTGCGCTTTTCCTACAGAGCAGGTCTAGACGGAACTCTTTATAATATTATTTACAGAGACCCAACAAATCCCACCATGAGCAAGCACTTGGCGACAGCGGCAAAGTCAACTTGTTGTGAGATTCCCAAACTGTCCCACTCCTAACTGATTAGCAAAGTGATGCACTGACGTGACACTGGCTTTAATATTTTATTTGAGAACAACAATACACATGCACACACACATAGTAACAGATCCTCTGACAAGGCCTTTGGGTCCTGTAAAAGTCATATTTTAAGTCCATCACAGGAGAGTACTTAAACAGAGCAGGATGTCTGTTCTCTCCCTGAAGTCTTTTCATCTTTCTCTCACAGATGTCAGTCTGAGGCGTCTGGCAGACGATATAAGTTCTGTATCAGGAACAAGTAAATGTTCCATTCTTCAGTGTCTCCCGCTGAACACTGTCGGAGAGGCTGTTTGAAGTGCCTTCAATGAGGGAAACGCTATAGAAGCACAAAAGTTTTTCATTGTCTCACATGTCAACAAATGTTGCCAAATACCAAATGACTGGCTACCAAATAAATTGACTATTTAGTCAGGTTTCTTACATCTTACTTTTGTGTGATAGTGATCACTATCACATCTTACTAATATTATGCAATCCCCCTGAATTCCTGTGTGAAAAGCTCCAGAAATATTTACACCATTATGAGCCACAAAAAACTGATAATGTGGGTGAATTGCTTCTGCTTTCTTTTTTACATGATAGATAAACTTTGTCTATCACATAATGATAGAAAATTGTCTTAGGTTAAGGGCTCACAAACACAAGAAGACTCGCATACAACTGCATTAAAATGACAATGCATAGGGGAAAAAATGCATAGTTCTGAACATTCTCTCTTGTTCTTTACTAAACATGCTCTGTTGGTTATTTAATGCTCAGCTCCTTATGGCAAATCTCAATTAATCAATGCACAGGAAGTGACCTTTGACCTCCATCCATTAAGTTCTCCCCCCAAGGACTCTGCAGCAGCTTTGAGGAATGCAGTAAGGAGAGTGGTAGCAGGCTTCTTAGCTCTCATGTCACTGTTAAATGTAATTTAAAAAGTCGATGTTCACTGTTTTATTCACCTCCACCAAAAGTTTAAAGCTGAAATTTAAGTTAATCTTGATAAAATATGTGTCGTCTGCATGGTGATTGGTGTTCGACATTAAGGCTGACACATTTATCACAGCTAGACTTGTGCTGCTGTGTGCTGCTATTCAGTCTCATTGGTCTTTCTGGCTGAATGAGAATGTCAAAGAGTTACTGGTTCCTGTCCATACTGGCCGTGAAGAGAGCCCTTCCTAACACAATTCCAACATAAGACATGGTGGTATATCAGAATCAGAATCAGAAATACTTTATTGATCCCCGAAGGGAAACTCTTTGTTACAGCAGCTCACCTTTACGTTGCACACAGGAGAAAGTACTAGCAAAAAATATAATACAATACACTATAAAAACACTAAAAAAACAGGTCAGAAAATAAATTAAGTACCAGGTGGGTATAAGTATAAGATAAAATAAGTGTGAGGTACCAAGTGGGTTTACCGGTTGATGATGATACTACAGTATAATAATACAATGCAATAAAACAAGTAATAAGCAGAGGTGCATGTACTGTCGAGAGTAATTGAGGTTTATAATATCAATAACAATAAATAAAAAATAAAAACTAACATGGCACTAATATTGCACAGGAGTAGTACACAGAATATTGCACAATTATTCAATTATGGCAGAGATGTAATGATCAATGTCCAGTTTAATGACTTAGGGTCAAACAGACTAACCCTTAGAGGGAGGAGTTAAAGAGTCTGATGGCCACAGGCAGGAATGACTTCCTGTGGCGCTCTGTGGTACTTTTTGGGGGGATGAGTCTTTCGCTGAAGGTGCTCCTTTGCTTGACCAGCACGTCATGGACAAGCAAAGGAGCACCTTCAGCGGAAGACTCATCCCACCAAAAAGCACCTCAGCAATTGTCTTTTTTGTTTTTGTTTTTGTTTGTATATATGGGCATGTGAGTGACAGACACGCCCAGTTGGCCCCAGTACAACCAAGAGCAGGATCAGTGCTAAATTTTAGCAAGCTTCTAATTTTTAGATTAAAGAAGCTGTAGTCAATTAAAGTTTTCTGTGTTAACAAAAAAAATTAACTGGTGGCAATTTATTCATTATTTGTTTAGCTAAAGATGGGTTATTATGGACAGAAAAGCCACTCTGTATTGTTCTCATGTTTTAAGAGAATGAATTGTGTTTTTGTTTAAAAAGACCAAGACTAAGGATCTAGCTTCAGTTCGAGCTAGCTAGTAGTTGAGTACTGACTGTCAGCAAAAGCTAGCAAGTCAAGTCAAAATCCTGTCTTAGACCAGTTATTACACATCATGTATACTTTACTGCCAGTCATTCACCAAAGGATACTATTCCAAATGTGTTTTTAGATGCATTAATGTGTTTTCCTACCTTACAGATAGTCATTGCTTTTATTCATTTCTCAAGTCAACTGGCAGAGACCAGGACTGGATTAACCCATATGGGTCCCCAGGGCAAAAATGTACTATTGGGCCCCTGTTCTGCACCGAGTTCGTATCCTCTCACCTCTAAATACCCATTAAGTGTACTCTGCAGACTAAACACATGTCATATTTCACCTAGAGACCCAATAAATAACCTGTAGTACCTGCTGAGGGTTTGCTGTTTGTTCATTAGCTTTCTGCAATTTAAACAAAAGCAAAACCCATTCTATTGAAGAATCTGCACCATGTTAGGACAATATTACCTAAAAAATGTCCTAGTAGATGTCACACAAGGGAGTAGGGAACACAAGGAATAGGACCCAAATGCAGACTAAAGGCAGAGCAGATGCAGTTCATCAATTTATTGCAGGAAAGGCTTACATGGGTATTCAGGCAGACAGAGGTCCAAATCGGGAAGTCAGTCCAAGACAAGCAAACAAATAAAACAAGGAGCAGGCAATAAACAAAATCCAAAAGTCCAGGCGAGATCCAAGCAAACGCAGAAATAAATCCAAGAGACTGAGGAGAAGCACAGGAAACAAGGCTGGGACACCTGATGTGTAGACCATATACCACTGCTGATGCAATTGATAATGATAACGAACTGACACTGAACAAAGGAAAAAACCCGGACTAAATACACTGAGGTATCAGAAATACTTTATTGATCCCCGAAAGGAAACTCTTTAGGTAGGTAGGGGAGACAACAAGACACAGGTGCAATCAAGGCAGGGCCAACAATCTAAACTGGAGGGAAAGCAAACAACGACAGGAAATAAAACCACAAAACACATGAGGAGAGGAGAACACTACAAAATAAAACAGGAAACAGGACAAAACCCCAAAACTATGACAAAAAATGTAATTCTTGAACTTAGGTTTTATCAATTTATATCATGCTGTAGTGGTGCATATTCCAAAATTTAGAGAACAAATTTCAGAATCAGATTCAGTATCAGAAATACTTTATTGATCCCAGAGGGGAAACTCTTTTGTTACAGCTGCTCACTATCACGTTAATGCACACTTGAGAATAGAAGGAATAGAAGTACTAAGCAAATCAAAATATAATACACTATAATACAGGTAAGATAAATTAGGTACAAAGTGGATATAAGTATAAAAGCTAAAATGAGTGTAAGTACCAAAGTGGATTTAGAGGTTAAGTATGTACGGTATAATACAATGTAATAATATAAGTAATAAGTCATGTAGTGCAATATTGAGTACTTTCAAGTTAAGTGTAGCAGATTAACCAGATTATTAGACGGTGGATACTGCATAGCAGTAATAGAAGTATGAATAAATATCAATAAATAGGGAATATTAAACTGAAAACAGAGTATATTGTACATGAGTATTAAACAGAGAATATTGCACAATATACTTATTGCACAATAAATATTGCAGTGATGTTAATGATCCAATGTCCAGTTTAGTGACTTTGGGTCATATAGACTGACACTTAGAGTGAGGAGTTAAAGAGTTTGATGGCCAGAGGCAGGAGTGACTTCCTGTGGCGCTCTGTGTACTCCTTTGTTTGACCAGCACGTCATGGAGTGGGTGGGAGACACTGTCCAAGATGGCATGTAGTTTGGCCAACATCCTCCTCTCTGACACCACCGCCAGAGAATCCACCTCCACCCCCACAATGTCACTGGTCTTAAGGATCAGTTTGTTGAGCCTGTTAGCGCCTGCTACCCTCAACCTGCTGCCCCAGCATGCAACAGCATACAGGATAGTACTGGCCACCACAGACTCATAAAACATCCTCAGCATTGCCCGGCAGATGTTGAAGGACCTCAGCCTCCTCAAAAAAAAGAGGCGGCTCTGGCCCTTCCTGTAAAGAGCTTGAGTGTTCTTGGTCCAGTCCAGTTTATTATCCATGTGTACTCCCAGGTGCTTGTAATCCTCTACAGTGTCCACACTGACCCCGTGGATGGAAAGGCAATGGTGCCTTGGCCCTTCGTAGATCTACCACCTGCTCCTTAGACTTTGTCGCATTGAGCTGTAGATGGTTCTGCTCACACCATGAGACAAAGTTCCCCACCACAGCCCTGTACTCAGTCTCATCACCACTGCTAATACTTCCCACCACAGCAGAGTCATCAGAAAACTTCTGAAGGTGGCAGGACTCTGTGTGGTAGCTGAAGTCTGTGGTGTAGATGGTGAAGAGGAAAGGAGAGAGGACCACACTATCCGACACACAGCGCTGCAGACGCACATGCTGTGGTCTGCCAGTCAGGTAGTCAACAATCCAGAACACGAGGGGGGCATCCACCTGCATCGCTGCCAGCTTCTCACCCAGCAGTGCTGGCTGGATGGTGTTGAAAGCACTGGAGAAGTCAAAAAACATGATCCTCACCGTGCTTGCCAGTCGGGGCTGTTAGGCGAACAGAAGGGGGTCCAGGAGGGGTCTGACCATGGGCCGCAGCTGTTCCAGCACCAGTCTCTCCAGCGTCTTCATTATGTGGGAGGTCAGTGCCACCGGTCTGTAGTCCTTGCAGCCACTGGGATGCGGCGTCTTCGGCACAGGAACCAGGCAAGATGTCTTCCACAGAACAGGGACCCTTTGAAGACTCAGGCTCAGGTTGAAGACATGTTGAAGGACTCCACACAGCTGGGGGGCACAGGCTTTTAGCACCACGCTTTTGTTTGAGTGGAGTTTTATCAGCTGTCCTCTTACCTGGTCAGCAGTCAGGCACACAGCAGAGGTTACAGGTGGGGGACGGGGGAGTCATCAGTCTCCCCTGACCGAGTAGCAGGAGAAGAAGTTTCACGGTGAAAAAAAGTACCAACACTCTCTACTCTCATTTTCGTAAAGAGCGTAGTTTAAATTACACTTACACAAAAGTTACTCAAGTTTTGAAGAAAAAGGAGAAGTAAGACGACGAGATGGCGCAACGGCAACAGGCAGCATGCACATTGGTGCATGTGCACATATGAATCGAAAATTTGCAGTCAATTAAATTACTACGAATTGGTTGGTAAACCAGCCTTGACAAAAACTTTAAACTTTTTGAGAAGTATCCCTATCCTTCACAGTGAAAATAGTGTTTGATTTTACTGTTGTAATTCAAATGATTGTTATGTGATAATGCAGTGCATACTTATTATGTGCTTCACAGTACTTTGCAACAGTGATGCAACTTTAACAACAAGCAGGAGTGATGTTCACTGTGAAGGATAAGCCTGCTTCCAGAAAGTGTCAAGTCTCTGCAAGTTGTTTTAAATCCTGTAGTGAAATGAAGTTAAACCAACAGCTGCCTGGAAGGGGGGTGGGCAGTATGACCTAAAATTTATATCACAACATTTTTAAAAACATTTACATTGTATTATTTTACAGTATTACAAAAATAAAAGGGATACTCCACTCAAAACATGATTCTACCTCTTTTCACTCTACTGGCAATGTAAGGGAATATATCTTAAGAAAGAAAATTATTAAAACGTTATGTGTTTATTGGTTCCAAATAGCAATGAAAATGAGGTATAGGCCTGCAATTTCTCTTGACTGTCCCTCAATATTACAACATTAGTCCAGTTCAACAGGATATCCTGCAAAATAAACAGTGAAGCAACATAAAAATGTCTAAACTTACAGCTTCCGAGTTTAAAGTTGATATTGATCCATCATTGAGCTTCAGTTTTGAAGGTGCTTTGTACTGGCCCTCGTCCAGAGTAAAATGGTCAACTAGCGCACACATGTGGGAGTAGAGAAATTGACGTGCTTTGCTCGTAACGTTACCTTCCATCTCTTCATGTGCACAACACTGGAGTCGGCGTTAGCGAGGAAAATAGTTACTGGATGTAACTCCGGTTCTATGAGTAAGTGCGTAGCCCTTTACCTGCATGTTATCGCAACCACAGGAATGCACATTAGTTTAATATGCTAAAACCTTTATTCACGGTAATGACAGTATTCCAAAATCTATGTCATGAAAGAACGTGACACCGGTGACGGTGACGAAACAGGTATACCATCCACCCCTACCTGGACGAAGGGAATACCCATTTAAGAACACGAAACACTGCACCATGCTCTGGAAAATGGCTGGCAGTGGTGGAAAATATATGCAGTGTGTAGTAAGTGGGCAAACCGCAGTGGTGCTTTTAGATTAGCAACTGCTCAAATTCACGAGTTTTACTGTATTTAAGGGGAGAATGGAACCAGATATTGGAACCAGATATTAAACCTGAATATTCACAATTCTTTAAAGCTGGTTTATTATTGTTTATTATCTCTGGGCTGTTCAGTCAGATAGGTATTAAATTGATGACTTGAACAAAAATTAATTTTCATCTCAAAAGGCTTAATCTAGTGCTTTCCGAAACTTGCAAATTCCCTGAAAAAGAGTGCCAAGCCACACTGTTATGTCCACTCTTTGCTTCCACTCAAGCATGCACAGGAAACTGGCTGGCAGGAAACTCAGAGTAATGTTACATTTAACTAGAAGGGGGTGCACTGAAATTCCTCTCGTTATCGTCCCAACAGCTGGCTCCCAGTCATGAACAGGGCTGCTATTTCCAGATTGTTTGTCATAGTTTAAATAGTGCTTTTTATCCTGGTCATTTTCAGTGGGGCAGCCCAGTGGCTCTGCTGGGTGGCGCTGGCACTTCAGTGGAGGGAAAACAAAACTGAAGAAAATAGCTTTCTATAATAGTCTACACACTGTGATAATTTAGATTTGGGTTTAGAAAACCAAGCACTTTCCAAGTTGAAGTGTATTTAAAATCTACTATATTCTCAATTCTGCGTTTCTATTCAACATTGTCTCAGTTTAACTATGTTTGATGTGTCCTGTTGTGCCCTGCTCTGATTTATTTCCTGTTCTATCCTGCCATAGTTATAATTGTTTGCCATTTTGCCCTGTACTGTCGTTTCTTCTTAAAATTTCAGTTCATGAAGTTTCTGCAGTTTGCACTTTTTTACTTTCTCTGTCAAGGGACACAATTTTTCATATCAAAGTGTTTACACTTCACGAGGAGTACTGTACTACTCATGTGAAAACCTCACTACACCTCTAGAGGAGCTTTGTCAAGTCTGAGAAAATTACTGAATTGACATCACTTGTGTAATCTCAGTTTGGAGATGACAAATTTATTAGAGGGTCAAAACTCCAGCAGCCCTTATATAAAAACATATAAAGAACAACTTTATTGTGGGACCAATGCGATTCAGCTTGTGGCCTTTATCAGGGTGGCCTTTATACTACAAGTCTTGCTGTAGTTTTGAACATTTAAGACGGTTTCCATTTTTTATGCATCATGGAAGAAGGTGAAGTTGTGCCACAAGTCCCTACTATTCTTCTACTATGAGATGACAAATTTAAAACTGAAAGCCTGCATTACTAATTGTGGGATGTGGGTGTTTACCATAGAAGCTCTAATGAAAGATGTTATCCAGTTACAGTATGGGAATTCTCTGGGTTAAGTTATACTTGATCAGAACTGGGGGGGAGTGGAGGAGAGTGGAACGTGGAATAGCCTCACAACCTTGGTCTAAAAAGACAGGGGGTTGGTAACCCTGGGAGCACTGGAGGGGGGAGAGGCCGGTAGCAGAGCTGGGAAGGGTGTTGCGGGTGTATTTAGCTGCGTTTCCACCGCAGGAACATTCCCCAGGGACTAGGAACCCTTGGAGGAACTCAGTGCGTTTCCACCGCAGGGACCAGAGTCTGAACTTTCGGGGTGTGGTTTGCTGCGCTGAACAGGAAGTAGTGGCTCTCAATTTCACCATTATACACAGGTAAGCTCAGTATTTAAAAGAGGTGAGAGTGCAGAGGTTAAAATAAGCAAAGGTCCTCATGCTGAATTGCAGGTGATGTGTTTAATAAAACAATAGAGTTATGCAGCTGTGTGATGGGTGTAACCTAATTTGCCTAATCTTAGCGGGTCTTTAGACTGTGGTGGAAATGCACACGATGGGCTGAAGGAAGTTTTTAGTTCCTTGAAAAATAGTTCCTGGGGTACTTCGGGTGGAAACGCGGCTTTGGACTCAGAGGAGTTGTCTGGACTAGTAGGAGCTTGGGAATACGCAGGGAACGGCAAACAATGCTGTGGATGTGTTTTTGGAATGTTAATGATGAGCCTTTCAGTATTCACTTTACTAAATCAATTAGACTGTGGTTGACTGTAAATGTGTGCTGTAAATCAGAGCTGTTGTCAAGTAGCAGTTGTTTTTTTTTATTGTTGATGATGTGAGTTAAAATTGTGTACAGCTTCTTCTGAATTTAACTTTTCCATCAATAAACTAATTCTGTAGTTATGGAGGCTTTTGCAAACAGGGTAAAAGAGGAGTTGCATGTAAGAATAACGGAATGTGTATGGAAATGGGTTCATGTCCAAAAAACATTCCCACGAGGCAGTTAAGGCCACCTTAACAAGGGGAGGCGTAAATCACATTTGAATTGGTGCAATTTTAAACCACAAGAGCTGTGGTTTAAACCACATTATTAATTCGTAGCACCAAATGTACTCAGCTGTAGCTAATTAACATACATTCTGTGAGTTGGCCAAACTACGAAATTCAACTCCTCACTGTTGAACACATTTTATCATTGTTTTAAGCTCACCAAGTAAAAACGGGGACCTCCAGGAGTCCGGGCTGTAAAGCAGCTTGTCATGTCAATTGTTTGTTTTTTTTCTTAGAAGTTGCTCCAACCCAAAAAGAACTTGGGGAGGATCTGAACAAGAAATTACATAATTTGGGTTTGTGATAAGTATGTGATTATTTCGCTTATCATGTTTAATACTGTGTAGACCACCAAACAGCCCTGGAGTTACTTTATAGAAAATAATGTCAATATAAATCATTAACGCAACACTGGAAACAAAAATCACAATTACATATTTTCCCCTTATTATTCAGCCCTTATGATGACACCTTCATTATGCACTTCATGATGAAAAGTTGTCAATTTGGAAAACATCAGTGCAATGCATGGTTCTGGTCCTCCACTATATCCATGATAACTAAAAAAAAAAAGTTTAAATTTATTTTATATACAGGGACAATGCACATTGATCGACATCACTGTAAATGTGCCAGTGTTAACCACAAGGCTAATTTTCAACTGTTGTCGCTTGGCCTGATGTCAAATTAGCCATGAAAATAACAATAAAACACACAATATGTAAAATTAGAACAGGAGGAAGCAAAACATGAACAGCTGAACAGGATAGCTTGGAGGAGTAAATCAGCATCATGCAAAGTAGGACATGAAAAATGCAGACAATTAATACAAAGCAGTGTTAAGCAGAGTTAAAACATGACAACATAAAATCTCATCACATTACAGAAGACAAAGGTAAAATCAGAAGGTTTGACCAACACAAACAAAAGACCAAGCAAATGAGAGCAAACAAGGGAGGTATGCAGTTCTACTTTGAAACCATATACAACTTTTAGATTTAAGATTTATAAAAATATTTATTATTTAGTATTATTATTTTTGCTTGTCATTGATTAGATTGTTTTCATTTGTTTTTTGATTGGCACATCTATTCACTTATCTGTGGTTTTAAGACTTTATCTATTGATTTGTGTACTTCATTAAAAGATGATTTCTTTGTCTGTTAGGGTAATTTAATGGTAGTTTACAGTGAGCCAACAACTAACCTGATATGATCTATTCATAAGATGTATCTCAATCTGACATTATTGTCTGTAGAAAATGCACACAATGTTGTGCAATTTCTGCAGACAATACTGGCAGAATCTGTTGCATTCCCAGTTTCCATGATTTTTCCACTCCACAGAAAGCGCGTTAGTGTGGAGCAGATATTTCTCTCACCCAACAATGGAGTGATGCTCCTGCATCTAGTTTGGCTCATTGATGGCCACGAGCTGGCTGCATTCACCATTTTGCACCACATTTACACCACATCGCATCAGATTTGGAGTTCATGTGGAATTCTCATGCACTTTGATTGTTATTGCCAGTTTATTGCTACTTGTTTTGTTCAGTTTTTCTCTCTGCTGTCTCTTCGATGGTATGTGGTTTGGATGTGATGTTGTTTTTGGATTCTTAACATGTCTTCACACACGGCACGGATGCAGGCATGCATGTATGCAGATAACGGTGGGACTGATGCTGCAAACTCAATTTGACCATCAGGTGGTGGAAAAAAACACTGCTAATGTAATTTGCAGGTGGGACTTTGAACACTGACACCAAAGACACCCAATTTACCCCCTAGTGGTTTGAGTAACCCCCCACAGTTGGGCCACATGTTCTTCCTGGAGAGATCATGCCTTATCTCTGGGAATAAGGTGTGTGTGTGTGTGTGTGTGTGTGTGTGTGTGTGTGTGTGTGTGTGTGTGTGTGTGTGTGGTGTCAAAGGTACTTAGATAGTTCAGGTTTCAACAGCCCATTTCAGACATGAAATATGCATCATTGCTTGCTTTATCTGTCTGTTAAAGTGAGGGCCTTTTGTCATTCAGATACAGGAGTCCATTATGTAAATGTTTCTTACAGAAAGAGCCACAATTCTTGCATGATATTTGTCACCTGCTGCGTGAGAGGGAGCGGGTTTTCACTTCCCTCAGAAGTCAAGTTTCTGTCCAAATTTAGTACAAATTTGAGTTGAATGTCCAGAAAATCAGTAAAAGAAAATGCTAATGAATGCATGTTCTGCTGTTATGTGAATATTAGGAGTTGGGTGCATCGATATAAACAGTTGGTGGAGCCAGTTCTCCACTCAGGTGCTATTAAACCATTGGAGGAAAACATGATGGAAATATGGCAATGATGGACATGATGGAGTTATTTTTATGTATATATGTATGTATTAATGTGAGGAAGGTTACAGTCTCCTCATGATTTATTTGCTAAGTCACTTTCCAGTTTCCAGTCAGTTTTTCACTCTTTTCAATACGCCAACTTTTCCACCTCAGCCAAGTGTAAAAGTTTTTTGCTTTTTTTTAATTTCCAGCATTTCAGCTCAGGATTTTTTATACGCAAATTGAAATGCGCATGAAAACAGGCGGGTGGAAACTCACTTATAGACTGCATTAGTAATTTACCATTGACCGTTCAAGCTTTGTGGGGAGGCTGTGGCTTAGAGATAGAGCGCGTCGCCCACCAATCGGAAGATTGGCGGCTCAATCCCCGGCTTCCCCCAGCCCTCATGTGGAAGTGTCCCTGGCAAGATACTGAACCCCAAATTGCTCCCGCCGGCTGTGCCATCAGTGTGAGTGTGTGACGGATTAGTTTCTTTCTGATGAGCAGTTGGCACCATGCATGGTAGCCTCTGCCATCAGTGTGTGCAAATGGGGTGAATGTGACATGTAGTGTAAAGCACTTACAAGTGCCATACAAGTACAGTCCATTTATCATTTACTTTAACTAATCACCACTTCTCACAGTCAATCCACTGATACATTTTTTAAAATCAGTTACCATTTTCTCCTGGCCCAGTATAGCCTGCTTTGATAAAGAATACTAATTAAAATGTCAACAGTGCCCAAGCAAAGACAAACACCACAAAGGGGAAAAAATATTTCTACAGACCGATCTGACACGAGCAGAATCTTCTCATTAACGTGAAATGAGCTCATTCACAGAATGCGATATGCAGTGTGTGAAGTGCTTTGAGTGGTCAGAAGACCGTTTATCAAGATTATCTAAACCACTTTATTTGGTGGTCAAACAGAAAGTGAGCTCACCAGAAATATCGGCAAGTACTGTAGGTGAAAGTTGCCAGTCAGTTTGTAAATTGTAAGACTTATACAACAAGGTTTTATAATTTTACCATGCATGTCTGACCTGCATGATCATACATGCAACATTATCTGTTCACCTGATTGCTTGTGTTTCTTGACCCAACATAACAATAGAAATGATGGCCAAAACTACAAAAATAAGACCCAAGTTGGAAAAAACTCCTTAAGAAAAGTTCAAATTGTCTTTTTGAACCGATTTACACTTGCTTCCAAATATTGACACACTGTCAATATAATAATATTCACACCGCAGACGCACATCTTCCAATACAACGTCTTGAAAAAATCCTACTGTCCTCATCGATGAGTAGCACCCTGTACTGACAGTATCCAGACAGTTTTTTGTATAGTAGTATACAAGAAACTGTGAACTGTAATTTGGATGACTGAATGAACTGAGAGGCTGGCTACACTGTGCTTCATTCCAGTGACTGAATGTAACAATGTGGCTGAGGGGGAGTTCTTGTTGTGCGTATGCTGAGGCAGAATGGGGCCAGCACTCATTAGCAGCCAGCCAGGGGGCCTCATACTGTACATGACTGAATGGCCTCCATAATGCCTCCCCCTCCTCAAATTATTATGTCACCTGCCATTGTTTGGAAGGCTGTCTCTGGACCAGAGAGAGAGAGAGAGAGAGAGAGAGAGTTCTCAGTTTATTCAGGCCAGAAAGTACACAGACAGATGAACAGAATCAGCTAAAAAGGTCAACAAAACATTTTTAGCCATGCTAAAAAACCTAGGGACGGCAATGTCAGTGGACTGGTCGGTCCACTGTGGAGCCAGGACAGTGACTTTAAATTTTTGCATTGAAAATAAAATTTGGCATTGAAAACAAAACCTGAACTGAAAAAAGGAAACATCAGCTTTGAAACACTTATATTGGAACAAGTATTGGAACTGAAAAAAGTTCCACTAAAAAATAAGTGAATAAAAATAAATAATTAAATAGATTATTTAATTAATAAATACATGAAAAATTATTTCATTTTATTTTGATATTTTTTGCATTCTGATGTGTTTTTCAATGACAGTGGCAATGGAGTTTTTTTTATGCTGTCAGTTTTTTTTCCAGTGACAGTCGTTTCCAGTTTGAACTTTCTGTCACTGTTTTGACGTGGAGAGGAGGGGTCTGAGGGGAGGGGGCAGGAGAGCAGGATTTACATATAATCTGCATACTAAGGAGACTAATACATTCATCAGGCGGACATGACTCAACATGACTCCAAATGAATGATGATGTTCGGTAGCAGTTTGTAACAGTTAAAAAAACCTTTATAAGTTGATTATATTCAAATGTTGTGTTTTCAGCTTGTTCTGCTGCCCCCAAGTGGACAGAAATGATTTAATGCAGCTTTAACCATACTGAGAAGAAATACGACATCTGACACAATACTGATTTCGATTTTTTAAGATAGGGAAAGGAAGACAAATCAAACGAGCAGAGAATCAGCCTGCTCGATAAATGATCTGCAGGTAGAAACGCTTTTTTTTCAGGACTCTGGTATGACCACATAAAGGACTCTTTAAACCGTAACAAGCTCAATTTAGGGTACAAAGCAGGTTTCAGTTTTAATTATTCACGTCATTCATTATGCACACTCTCTACATCACACACACAGACACACACATACATCCTTGTACCTCTATCTTTGTGAGGACCATCATTGACATAATGCATTTCCTAGCCCCTTTCCCTAACCTTAACCATCACAACTAAATGCCTAACCCTAACCGGCATGAGGGTAAGGGTTAGGGTTAGGGTTAGGCATTTAGTCAAAATGTCTTCACTTTCCAAAAATGTCCTCACTCTGTAGGTAAAAAACATGTTTCAGTCCTCACTATTTAGCAAGTACAAGTACACACACACACAGTCGTGTCACTTTTGGGGACATTACATTGACTTACATTCATTCCCATGAGACTTACCCTAACCTTAACCTAAACCTAAACCTAAACCTAACCACACCCTAACCTTAAACCAAGTCTGTAATGATTTATGTTATGGGGACTTGCATTTTGTCCCCAAAAGGAAGGCAAGTCCCCACAATATGACTGCGTAAACAGATTTATGTCTCTACAACATTAGTGATACCCGCCCACACACACACACACACACACACACATGCATACACACACACACATGCATACACAGTGGAGCCTGCTCCTCTTTAGAGCATCAAAAATGAGTGTAACAGACCCAATGATGGAATCCAAAAACTCCTGTGTCAGGCAGCTGAAGACACAGCACCAGAGGGGTTGCTTACACACACACACACACACACACACACACAAGAAAGCAGTCACATGTGCACTTCCCCACACATGAACCTACTGATAAGCAGGTGTTATGGTTTTCATCGGCCTGTGTCAGGCCTGTCAAGTACACTCACTTTCCCCTTAAGTCTCATAATGCCTGCCAGCATTGGTCAAAAGGGGAGAGTGGAACAAAGGGGCTGCTGGCTGGTTGGTGGGGGCAGCAGGGACTGGAAGAGAGAGCTCCAAACAGGGACAGGGATACAGCAGAATTCAAGGCCCTACTTGTTATTCTCTCAACCTGATACATGTTGGACACTTGTTTGAAATAATTACAATATATATCTATAACTTTTACACTTCAGTTTTATAAACATACAACATGTTAATTAGTGAGCTTTAGAGGTGTGTATGTGTGTTTTTTTTCACTCTGGACAGAGCCAGGCTAGCTGTTTCCCCCTGCTTCAAGTGTTTATGCTAAGCTAGGCTAACCATGAGAGGGTGGGTGAAAAAATTGTTTCACATGAGAACCATGATTCCAATCATCTACGATTCTGAATTGATTCACAGAGTATAAAAATGTATTTTTGCATGTCATTAATAAAGTTATTTTGACACAAACAAAAAAAGGTGCAACTCAACAGGGAGAGCAAAGTGCAGCACCTGGATGGTTTACAGCATGCTCAAACTGGAGTTATTGTGTATTTCGTCTTCAAAGCAGAGTATCTGAATTGAAATCAGTTTCCTCAAAAAATCTAATTTACAAAGGTCTTGAATATTTTCTGTTCCTGCCATCAGCAGTAATCTTAGTTATGAAATGTTTCTGTATGTGGTTGCGGGCTGTCAGGAGACGTTCTACACCTATAAACTAAAAGTGGGATTGTTGTGACAGTGGATCGTGCTGTTAGATCCTTTTCTGTGGAGTTTCAGTCGGCACCATTAGACCTGTAGCAAACACTGTCACTACTGCTAGCCACAGTAGCTAGGAAGCTCATCAAGTGAAGATTTTAGCAAAAACTAAATGAACTTTTATTAATCATTTTTAATTGTTTTATCTATCTCTCCATGTACTGCTGCTTATCTGGGTCATTAGGAATTACTGTTCTAGTACCATATCATCCCTACTGGTTTTTCATCATACTCATTCTCATGGCTGGTATTATGATGAAGCAGCTGCTCACAATGGTTAAATGGGCACCACACTGTGTAGGTGCAATCAATTAAATCTGGCTCTCAAAATTATCAAAGATAATCATAAATAATAACTTTTTAATTAAGTCCTTGGGGCTGACCACCTGTAAACAAGGGAAAATGATAGCTAATTAATTGATTCAGTCTTGTAAAACACATTAAACTATCAATTTGCATCTGATTAATAATTAAATTAATAACTATAATCAAAAGTACCATTAATAGCTAGTAGGTTGAAGGATTTGGAGTTCAACATAGAAGACGTTGGCAAATTATTCACTCTTGTGGAAGCTGCAGTCTACTTTTAGTGGGGCGAGAGCGGGACTCGGTGGTTATCCTTCTCTCTGTGAAGGCAAACGGTAAATCCCCATCTTTTTTCTGCATGCAAAGATTGTTATGTGGAGTATAACAATCAGGATCCAAAGTGCGTTCAGCAAACACAAAACAGTCTTTTGCTCGTCCAGCGAGTTAAGACTTCACCTAGGGAGTTAAAGTTCACGTGATGTGTCCCCTGAAGCAACCGAAGTTGCAGTGGAACGACAGGATTTGACTGGTGTGCTGTGAGTTTATAGGCATGATGACCGGAGCGCAGGAAGCCCCGATGACGGCTTGTCCAATAGGAATCTAGGGTTTGGATTCAAGCTTAAATCTTGCACGTCGGTTTGACTTTTTGTTCAGATTTTGTTCACATGCAGGCCTCTGTTCTTTGTTCTCCACACGTGGTGAGGCACAACACTGGAGAAGAGAGAAAGAACAATGGCCGCTGATCCTTTTATTGACCTGGTGACATCACAGATCACAGGTCAGACTGACCAATGGTAGCTGGAGGCTGGGTCCATGGGGGGAGTTTACAGGTGTGAAGTCTGGAGGATTGTGGGAAACTGAGTTCTATGGCTTTCCTTTGTTTACAGAACAAAAGAGCATGCGGCCTCCTAATAAAAGTTCAGTTAAAGTGCCACAAATGAATGATTTAATATGTGGACACAGCTATTAGATTTCATTCTATTTGGTACTAAAACGGTCTTCAGAAGTCTTGAATTAAACTTGGTGAAATACCTGTAACCCTGCAAAGAAGGCAAGCATTTGGGTGCATTTTGGGTTAAATAGCTTGATAATTAGCTTTGCTAGACAAAAGTGATGTATTTTGCTGAAACTTCATACCCCATCACCCAGAGACTAACGTTAGCCAAGTGAAGCACCAAACTCCAGCACCTAGTAAACAGGTGGCCAAACCAACACGCTGCAACTCCTCACAAAACTTCAGCTAGCTCTGATCAGAAGTTATTAACGCGGTCCATAGTCTGTTTCATTTCAAAAGCCCTGCAGCCATAGAGCATTGTGGATATTGATGTGCTTCACTGGTAGTAACACTGCAGCAGAGACGGGGGGTTTTCACTGCTGGAGACAATGGTAGTAACAGCACAGTGAAGCGCTCCACTTTTTTTTTCTTTCCCCCTGACTCCAGAACACATTGAGCAACTTCTGTTTTACAAAAAAACATTTAACCAGTTTTGTTGGTCAGCAAATTACACTTTAATTTTGTTATTCTTGTACAGGCAGAAGAGTTGAAGCTGAATACTCCCACACTCTTTTCTCTACCTAAACTGTTTGGTCAGACAGTGACCCTTTGTATTTATTGTATCGAGAATCAATTCTGAATCGAATCATGACACCAAGAATCGGAATTGTATCGAATCATCAGATTCCCACTCCCACCCTTACTAACCACAACTGTTACTTTAAATCAGTGTTAAGGATCCAGCTTTATATCCCTTATTACTCTCTATTGAGTGTCTCAATGCGGGTGCCCAGGAATTACCCTTAGCCTTGGTTAGCATGTGACATTTATGACCCTCAGTCTAACCACTATTTTATACTGGCACAGCTGTCTCACAAGAGAAACACAAGGATATTAGTTTCACAGGTGTTCAGTCCATGTGAACAGTGATGTACTTACTGGTGTGCCTTTTAAATGGTGATGCGATCACGTAGCTTTCAAAAGAATGAACAAACAACATAGGCACTGACTATGAATCTTGAACTTGAGCTGAACTGAGCAAAATGATCCCAATTTTCAGTTACATATGATATGTCAATGACAACACCTTTCCTGTGTGTTTGGCTTAAACAATATATAGGCTTAGTGATCAGAGAGAGTTGGCAGCACTTTACCTTGCTGAGATCAAGCGGAGTGTGTCATCAGTTATATCTGTCAAAACTCCAAGTCCAACCACGTTATAGGAGTGCAATGCTAAATCATTTAAATAGAGTTTCACCTGATGTTTTTTGGAGTGAACTGTCCCTTTAAACCTAAAATGAATGAAAGAGACATTGATAGTGGACAATAATGGACTATCCACTGACCCGCTGCCTGTATGTCTGATTATATCTTTCCATTCCTTACTGAAAGAGTCCAGCTCAGCATCACTGTGTTAAAATGTTGTGTTGTGTTGTGAAGTCCACATATGTGGAGGAGGAAGCAGTTTGACAACAAACTGAGCCAAGTCACTTACTGGAACCCTGGGTTGGGCTGTGGTTTGGAGCTGTGCTGCCAGCCAACGTCTCCTGTCTGTGTGTGTTTTTATTATTCTATTTAGCTATGGGACAAGTACATATTATTTATATGGGTGATATAAATGTCGCCTTGCAACTCTGTGTACACAGATGATGATTATATCTTTGCCACATCACCAAACACCATCCCACAGTTAGACACAGTCAATGTCTGAAGGACTACTACTGTTTTCCCAAATTTTGGTGAATCTTTCCCCCTGGTGCCATCTCTGAGGAGACAGAATCTGGTACATACAGTTTCAGGCAACATTGACACAGCCAATATTTTGGACTGAGACCGATTGGGAGAGCTGCATGTGGAAACATAACCATTGTGTTTCTTCGACACAATTTCTATATTCATACCAAGTAACCTCTGTACAACTAAGAACTAATTGAAAACCAAGCAATATACTGTAGAGTGTTGGGATAGTTAACAGTAGTTTTCTCTTATGTATTAATTTACATCTGTATCTGAGAAAGATTAAGGCAGCGGTCAATATACGCCTCAGTTGGACTAGAATCTCAGAAGTGCTTTTTTCCTGCCCCATTCTATTAATTTGAAAGGACAGTTCGGCTCTGAATTGTCAGTATCATTTTATCAGTCAGTATCCTTACATTTAAACATTCTAAGGCCCGATCACACCTGGACTTAAAATGGCCTTAAAATGGTGACAAACGTGGATAAGATTGGGGTAGCTATACACCAACTTGTCCAGGTCTTCTGCTTCCTTCTTTCTTAAAGTGCAGACACTTTGCTGCTTGTTCTTGCCTCTGCTTACATTCTTTTGCTGATATTCTTGTTTTTTCTGCTAGAAATTATGAGAAGCGGCTCCTGGATACTTATAAATCATTAGGACTGTAATTTATTCCGATAAAGTAAGCTATTGCCAAATCTTCAGCACTTTTATGACCTCCTCAGTACTACGTGAGTGCGGCCTACGAACAGTACAAGCCTGTAAAACAGTGACTGGATACTTAGCTAAAGCTAATTAGCAGCAAGATGGCTCCCTTCTCCACGGACAACTTCCACAAACTTCTACAGAAAATTGCAGTGCTGGAAATCAAAATCCACCGGTTAGAAGTGAACGTGGAAGTGAATGGACTATGTGGTGATGACACCACTTTACCATGGGCTTAAAGCAGTGGACAAGAGCATGCTAACACATGGCTAATCAGCATCAACAAGACTACCAAGAAACAGGGGGGCTGTGTACCGGGTAATAAATCTAAAAGTGGTAGTCCTCCCTGGTACTCTCTTGATGCAAAGCCTAAGAGTAAATCATTTCCCTGGGAAATGGGAGGACGAGTAACAGGTAGAGCCCAGTGCCCTGAGATTTGCGATGCGACTGGCTGACCTGCATTATCATCCAGGCAGAGTACCTCTTCAACCCCTGTTCTTAGTAGGACACAGCCGTGGACAGCTGCGAAAGAGAGATTTAGCAACAAACCTCCCCAACCAAGTGTGGAACTGCAGAACTAACTGCAGAACAAATTTGATCCACAGTTTCAGGACCCTGGATCTCTGTCTGATGATCTGGATAACCCCTCATCTTCACACAGCAGGGTAAGGACTGAGAATAAATCAGAAAGTAAAAGGCAACAGGAAAAGCTAACGACTGGGCCTGAAACTCGGATTGTGGGTGATTTCGCTGTAAAAGATGCAAGAAGCATGTGCAGTAAGAACACCACTCTGACTTGGCAGAAAGAATCCTGCATATTGTGGCTGCACACCCAAATGTGGAAAATATACTGCGCATAGGAACCAATGCTATTGTGAAACAACAGTCTGAAGTTCTGAAACAAGACTTTATTGATCTGTTGATCACAGTCAGCTCTCTGAATGCTGAGGTGTTTATCAGTGGCCCTCTACCACCAATCAGAAGAGGAACTGAGAGATTCAGCAGATTGTTGCACTGAACACATTGCTCTCAACTGCATGTAGTTCAGTGTATTTTATTGACAATTCCAACTTTTTCTGGGACCGGAGACGTCTTTTTAAGGCAGATGGACTCTGCCTTAACAAGTCAGGAGTAAAATTGTTCATCTCTAACCTATTTTACTTCCTGCATCACCCATCTGTTCCCGTTGCCAAGGACAAGATACAAGAGGAATCAAAACAGGAGGTAGACATAACACAGCGCGACAGAAAGCCCCCGCCTGAAGAGAGCATTAATCATCAGAGACATCAGAGCCGAGAGGAAGAGTCTCCACCCCCCTCACCAACAACCACCAGTGAGGATTCACCTTCTTCATCCCCCCAAACCACATCCAGGTCACCCTCATCTCCAGTCACCCTTTCTCCCTCCTCCCTCCTCTTGGAGTTCACTGACCAGATAAAAGAGGAACGAGTATAGCACGTCCAGTTATTTGTGTACAGAATACAGCAAGCTCTAACTGCTATCTGCCGGGTCCAATCTACAAGGCTAATGGCACTCAGTTTTCTCAATTCTTGTCTTGATAGGTAATAGAAAAAGAATGGTGAATCTGCTAAGAAACAGGAAGCACTCAAATGATTCTTCAAATTTAGCAAATTTAGCATTCATTCCTTGTCAGCCACAGCAGTCACAAAAAAATGGTAGATAATGCTCACTGAATTTAGTGTTATTAAACATCAGGTCTTTGGCAGGAAAAACATTTTTAATCAATGATTTTATTATTGAGCACAATCTTGATTTCATGTTTTTAAGTGAAACTTGGTTAGTCCAAGATAACAGTGCAGCTGTTCTTATCGAGTCTGCCCCTCCCAACTTCAGCTTTATGAGCGAGGCTAGAGTGCATAAAAAAGGAGGTGGAGTTGCCGTTTTGTTTAATGATTCCCTCCAGTGCAAGAAGATGTCTTATGGAAATTTAGCTTCTTTTGAATATGTGGCTCTTCAGTTGAATTCCTCTTCTCAAGCTATATTTCTAAATATCTACAGGCCACCTAAATACTGTGCAAACTTTTTTGATGACTTTACTGAACTGCTGTCTATAATCTGTATTGACTTTGACTGTGTAGTCATTGTTGGTGATTTTAACATCCATGTTGACAACCTCCAGGTCAGAGGGAGTAAAGAACTGTGTTGTGTTCTTGATAACTATGGACTGACTCGGCATGTGACGGAGCCCACACACAACAAGGGGCACACTCTGGACTTAATCATCTCCAAGGGTCTGAACATTTCTAAGGTTGTGATGACTGATGTTGCTCTCTCTGATCATTCTTGTGTTTTCTTTGAGAGTGCTGTCTCCGTACATACAAATGTTCAAACAGAGGTAATCACAAAACGTTAATGAAAACACCAGTGAAATATTTATTCAGGCGTTCTCTTCCACACCCGCCCTTCTCTTGGGTCTCAGTCAATGAGCTTGTAGATAACTTCAATTCTAAAATTACAAATGTTATTGATGCCATTGCACCCACTAAGGTGAAGGCTGTCTCTGGTAAGAAAAGATCTCCATGGAAAAATGCCAGGCTGGTAAGAATAGAAAAAAGAGAGTGTTGTAAAGCTGAACGCAGGTGGCAAAAACAAATCCCCAGGTTCATTATGACATCTATAAAGAGAGACTTCACATTTACAATTTAGAACTGAGAAGTGCAAAGCGGTCCTTCTTCTCTGACATCATCGCCAAAAACAATAATAATGCACGTGCCTTGTTTGCTGCTGTTGACAGACTAACAAACACTCCTGTGTCAGTAGCCTCTGAAATTGTGAACTTCACCAGGGCCTGCAATGAATTTGCCTGCTTCTTCACTGACAAAATTCTGAAAATTAGAAAGGCAGTCAGTGCCTCCATAACAGGTACAGGATATGTGTTGTCCCTGTGTCCACTTAAAATCAAAATAGCATGACACAATTTGATCCTATTAACCACATAAACTTGGAGGCAGTTATACAACATCTGTAATCCTCTTCCTGTTGCCTTGTTATTCTGCCAACAGGCTTTTTCAGAATGTTTCTAATTGCATGGCCTCAGATCTTCTACAAATTGTCAACATGTCTCTTCTCTCGGGTGTCTTCCCACAGGCCCTGAAAACTGCAGTCATCAAGCCACTCTTAAAAAAGAACAATCTAGACCCGTCACTAATGAACAATTATAGACCCATATCAAACCTTCCGTTTTTAAGTAAAATCATTGAATCATTTTTCAACAGCTGAACAACTTCTTGGCATTAAACAGCTGATGTCTTCCAGTCAGGTTTTCAAGCACACCATAGCTGCGACTGTTCTTGTTAAAGTTTTCAATGACATCCACTTAAACACAGACAGTGGCAGAATTTCAGTCTTGGTATTATTAGATCTCAGTGCTGCATTCAACAAAGTCACCCACAACATATTACTAGACCAACTGGAAAACTGGCAAGGTACTAAACTGGTTTGAATCCTACATAAAGGACAGGGATTACTTAGTGTCTATAGGTAATTACACATATGAGCGGACAAAAATGACCTGTGGAGTTCCCCAAGGCTCCATTCTGGAGCCTCTTCTGTTCAGTATCTAGCTACATGCTTCCACTAGTTCAGATTATGGAAAACAACAAAATATGTTACCATAATTATGCAGACGACACACAAATTTACATAACAATATCACCAGGGGACTATGGTCCAATACAAGTGCTGAGTAAGTGTATTGAACAAATCAATCATTGGATGTGCCAGAATTTTCTTCAATTAAACAAAGATAAAACTCAAGTTATTGTTTCTGGAGAAAAAGAGGAATGATTTAAAAGTCAGCGCTCAGCTTCAATCAGTAATGTTAAAAACCACCTGATTTACAACAGCCACATTAAGATAATTACAAAGTCAGCCTATCACCTTAAGAATATGTCCAGGATTAAAGGACTTATGTCTCAGCAGGATTTTGATTCTGTCCCCTGAGTGAAAACTAAACATGGAGAAGCAGCGTTCAGTTTTTATGCACCACATATCTGGAACAAACTCAGGTCAGAAAACTTCAGGTCTGCTGCCACTCTCAGTTCTTTTAAATCAAGGCTGAAGACGTTTCTGTTTGATGCTGCCTGTTATTAAATCAAATAATGATTATTTTCTTACACTGCACTGTAACTTTGACCCTCCAGTTTTATCTTGTTTTTATTTTCTATTTAACTCTTAAGTGTTTTTTTTAATGTATTTTTATATTGCCATATGTTGCTTTTATGTGTTATGTAAAGCGCTTTGAATTGCCTTGTTGTTGAAATGTGCTATACAAATAAACTTGCCTTGCCTAAGTTGACTTACAGAAAAACAACTTAAACTTAAATTTGCATCGATTGTTGTGAGAAACGTGAAGTCAACTGATCCTAGCAACAGCTACCACGGTAACGTTGGAAGGAAGGATACGTCACTCATATCTTATTTACTGGTTAGGGTAAAATGAAACAAAGTAACCCTTTCCCAAACAGAAATTTGCTAACAAGAACACAATGTCTGGCTGAATGAAGAAAGTGATATGAAATGATAATCAGGGTATAATTAAGCTTGCATCCATTTTAAAGTAAAAATACAGTCTTGTATAGATGATCAAAATGGTTCAATAATTTAGAGGATGGAAAAGTATCTCATAAACTAATAGACACACTTTATGTAGGGTACTCATGTGTATCCTAATATTACATCACATCTAACTTGGTTCATCTGTCTGCAGATCCCTCCTGTTGCCACCATGCTGCCGAGTTTTCGCCTTGCAAAGAAGCTTGTGACCAGGTATAAACACACACACACACACACACTCACACACACCAGCCCACTCCTCAGTCCATTATAGTCGGTCTATGAATAGAGGTATTTGAAGGGTAGTAGTGTAAAGTTTTTTGTCTCTTGGCTCTTTGAAGTGTAGAATAAAAGTTCTGTTTCACCCTGTTTCAATTGGGAGCAGGTGATTCTCTCTCTCTCTCTCTCTCTCTCTCTCTCTCTCTCTCTCTCTCTCTCTCTCTCTCTCTCTCTCTCTCTCTCTCTCTCTCTCTCTCTCTGAAGCCCCCATGTCCTTTGTGTCAAGAGACACAAAGGAGACCTAAAAGAAGCTTTTCTCTGCAAGCAACAAACAGGCAGAGATTTCAAACTTTATTCCTGCTTTTGAAGTGGGGGGACAATGAAGAGGGAGGTTGGATATAACTTATTGTGCTCTTATTGGTTGACATCACCATTTTGGTAGCCAAAGAAAGACAAAAACGATTTAAAAAAGTGGGAGTGTGGAAAAAAGGAAGAGTAAGATGAAGATGGAGAAGTAAAGATAATGGCCTCAAAATACCCTTCAGAGGTTGTGGTTGAGGTCTTGAGTGTGTGGGTTGGTGTGTTTTGGTGTAGGGGTGTAGGGGATGGGTGTGAGGCACACATTGTAATCACCAAGACCATTTTAGCTCTAATGGAAGCTGCCTTGTGCCTGGTTACACCCAGAAGGTTTGTGGTTCTTCAAAGGTTCTGGTTGTTATATATAGAACCATAACAGCTCAAAGAATCTGCTTTTTCTTTTTTAATAAATCAGAAGAAAATGTAACAGCTCAAAATAAAGGCAAGTGTGAACCCAAAAGCACGACTCACAGACCGGCAGGTAAAATAAAAGTCCATGTTTAGTGGACTCTCCACAGTGGGTTTGAGTTGGGAGACACGGAATGTCAGATGGATCCTCATGGAGCGAGGGAGGCAGACTCGAACTGCAGCTGGGTTAATGACCTTGGAGATGGGCAAGGGTCCCACGAACTGGATTCCTGGATTCCACCCTCAGAGGTAAGTCCCAGGTGGACAGCCAGACCTTCTGGCCAGGGAAGTAGTGGGGGACAGGAATGCGGCCTTGGTTGGCGCTCCTCTGGTAGCACGTGGAGGTGCGGAAAATAGTGGAATGGGCCTGCAACCATGTCTGCTGACAGATGACGGCCTGGACCAAGGGAACGCTGGCCTCCTGTTCCTGTTCCGGGAAGAGGGGAGGCTGATACCCCTGGGAGAACTGGAAGGGGGAAAGTCTGGTGGCAGAGCTGGGGAAAGTATTATGGTGGCATATTCCACCTACAGCAGTTGCTTGGACCAGGACGAAGGACTGCAAGATGAGAGACAGTGCAGAGCCATCTCCATCTTTTAGTTCATTCTTTTGGTCTGACCGTTGGACTGGCAATGGAAACTGGAAGACAGGCTGGAGTCTGCAAAACTCCTGCCAGAAATGAGAGGTGAATTGAGGCCCCCGGTCAGAAACACTGTCTCTGGTGAGATTTATAACACAGTGCAGAACCATTTGGCGCATGTGAGCAAGCTTCTTGTACCACCCTTTAAATGCCCATAGTTGCCTATAAATGGTCAGTGAAACACCCCTAATTAATATTAATCTACTGCATACTGACTGCATGTAGACAATGATGGCAAATTCTGACAGAAAAGCTAAAAAAAAAAAATTTTACCCAGTGTGAGATTGAAGTTCTTGTTGGGGAGGTTGAAACAAGAAAGAAGATATTGTTTGGTGGACACAGTGTGGGCATTACAAATGCTAAAAAGGCTTTAGAGTTGCAGCATGTGGATGTGGATGCAGTGAATGCTGCTGGCTCAGAAGGTCAGACCCTCCGAAATAAAAAAGAAGTGGTCCGACATAAAAGTAGAAGCCAAAAGGCGCATACCCTTACACAGACAGTGTTTGTGCCACGGGCGGGGGAAAGGGGACACCGGAGCTCGACCCCCTTGATGAGCGACAGAAATAATAGGAGAATCCTTCCTGAGTGGAGTAGTGACAGAGAAGGAGAGGGACACAGATATGCAAGATGCACCGCATTACCCAGGTAGTAATTTATAGTCCTTCGTTTGAAAAGAGGGTAAACCAAATGCATTCAAGTTGTGTTTAAACATTTATTTACACAAACAAATGAGATATTCTCTATTGTTTTTAGTCACTGCGTGTTCCAGCAGGGTCAGTGGTGCGGCAGCTGAGCGTGAGTGCGCCCAGCCCCGACATCTCCACTGCGCCTCCTGCGTCTCAACCCTCCAGCGGCCGTGTCCTCACAGATGTAGTCCCACAAACGCAAAGAGACTCCATCGACTCAATAAATGAGGTTGCCAAGAAATAAGACTTATGTGACACTGAAAGCTCTACTTAATAAGTTACCCTGATTGTAATTGACAATGAAAGGGCCATTATCTTATTGACAGTTCTGCACAACGAACATGTGATAACATGTATAGTTTCATAATTTATGATTTATGTTAGTTTCATAATTTATGAAACTATGCACTTGTATCTGCCCGACTGAGGCATCGAAAATGGCATCAGTTTAAATGTAATTTGTCCTGCTGTTCCCCTTATTATTTATGAAAATCTATTTCATAACATGCAAGTATTGTTCAATAATTACAGATCCAATTAAATATATCTGATTAAACTGTACAACATATTTGATTTGAGGGGTTATTTTACAAAAACAGATATCTCCATTTGTATTTATTATCCTAAGTCAGTGTTGTTTTTACTGTGCACTTCAGGGAATATCAATCAAACTGGTGTTTGTTTATTCATTTTAAGAATAGCTTTTATCTGTTTTTGCAAATGAACTCTTCATTAAATATACGTGAGAGGTAATATTAAGATTTATTTTACAAAGAGGTATCACTTTCAAAATGTTTTTCGAGTTTCATCCTTCTGCCAGAGTCGCAGTTTCTCATATCTCCAGTTTATGTGCGTACGCATTGGTCAGAGGAACCGTGGAGGACCACACATTCTCCCTTTAAGTTTGTTTTTTTATAAATCCCACAGTTTGCTTGGTGGTGTACGGCTTCTTTTGTGCATACGCAATGAGGAGGGCCGCTGAGGGACTGACAATGGTTGTAGTAGACCGGAGGGGGCCTGGTGGGAGCTCTTGTTCTGGGAGCAGACCTGACAGGCGGCGACAAACTCCCTAGTTCCTGCTCCATGGATGCCCACCAAAAACATTGTCTCAGGGTGAGCCAGGGTGCGTGCGACACTGGGATGACTGGCCAGACGGAATGAATGTCCCCGTTGTAGAACCTGGGAGCGAAGGTTAGCTGGGACAAAGAGATAGCAGATATAGTATCATAATTTGGGGCAAAATGGGGCATAAAAACTGAAATTATTCATTGTAAATGTCCGTTATATTGTGAGTTACTTCCCTGTTTAATGTACTGAACTTGTACGACCTACTGTAGTTACACATTCCAAATAAATTTGATTAGCTGCTCATGTGGGTTGATTTACTGGATTATGTTCTAGTGATATCATCTCGTCCTAAATCTTTGTAGTTAACTTGGTGAGTAAAATGTTGCAACTGATAAGAATGTTTTTTAGCCGCACCTTATAAGTCCTGTGAAGATCTATTGTCACATGTTGCTACAGAATAGAGAACGATTCTGAAAAGGTTCTTTACAGCCAACAAATCTATAAGTCTAAAGGATGTAATTGCAACTAAACACCACAGGAGTTAATTCTACTCTCTCACATACCTTCATACATAGAGAAGGAACCAATGAACAGAATCAGCTGTTTTTGACTTTTGTTGCAATAAAAAGCCCACAGACTCTCAGGCCTTGATTGCACATGATTGGAAACCGCTGCTGTACTAAACCGTTTTTCTTAGGCGTGCACTGCTTGATGAGCCTTGCACAGGAGAAAGAGCCCATCAGTCTGCCGGCCAGCACTTATTTACTTTTCATACAGACTGAGAGAGTCTTACAAATGGCCTGCTTGGCTTGCTGGTTTTCAGAGTTGGTCTTATGTTACATCAGAGAGATTTGTTCTTTGATTATCTGCCAACACATCACTGTCGCTCCATTTGGTGTTGTGTTTTTCTGTCATTTCAGAAGGGATGTAAGGCCATTTGGAATAGGAGTAGATGAAGTTACTGTCAATCTGCATTGCATTCCTCTGATTCAGTTTGTGCCAATGAATAAGCTCTAAATCGACAGTGCTGCACAATCAGAACTACAGTTGGACTGTTGCAGCAGCAAAATTGTAACAATACACAGTAATAGACCCATTTGGGAATGTTTAACATGTGTTACAACCAACACTTCCGGTGTACAAAAAGAGCACATTAGGCACAAAAGTGTGAAATAAAATAAAAATAAAAACATAATTTACAGCATTATGAAAGTAAAATAGAAGCAGCATAAGATACTGAGACCAAGTTTAACCTGCATTAACTGACTTTTTTGGCCTCTTTGGTGGAAACAAGCTGCAAAGACAAAACTGACATTTTATCACCTTATAAAGTTATGGGGAACTTTTCAGCAAACTGTTTTACACATCCAGCAGACACAGAGCCACATTAGCATTCTTTGGAGTCATGTTTATGCCCATGTGATGAATGTAAGTCCAATATTCACTCTCCTTTTAGTTAGTTAGTAGTTAAATGTTGCTCACCGCCAACCCTTGAGAAAAATATCTGATACTTGTTTATTGATTGTCTTATGGTTTTATTTTCCCACAAAAGCCAACAGACAGGAGTGAAAAGTATTTTTTCACATTCCTTAGAGGAGATAAACATGACACTGTGACTGCAGACCATCAAGCATCTTTGGTATTCTTGCCTGTTCATTTTCACATGCAGTGTTTGGAGTCACTGTAATGTCTAATAGCTGTGGAAGAAAAGAGATGATCCACAAAAACATCTAGTCCTCCCAGCAGTCTGAGTGTGTGAAGCTGTAAATCTCACTCACTTGGTTTCATGACTTCACACTTCAGCCAGAGACGGTTGGCAGTGGCTGCATTCTCCCAGGCTCTCGCCTTGTATGTTCACACAACACTTGGATGTGTTATGGCTAAGTATGTGTGTGTGTGGATACACACCACAAACTTGGATGCCTTATTAATGTCTAAGTGAGCATATGTCAGAAGTGTTGGGACTGACTACATTATCCAACACTCTCTCACCATGGCCTGAACACATTCTTCTGTGTAGGAAAACAACATAATACATGGCTAAAGGTGCATCAAGTACATTTTTACTGCCTCATGGATCAAAGTGAACAGAATAAACTATATCTAGTGATTTTGATCAGTACCAATGACTCAGTAATAGAGTTTAGAAGTGTGAAGAGCCGCTGGTTCTTGAAGTATTTTTCCCACTGTAAATTGATATCCACAATGTTCCCCATCTTAGAAACACAGGAGTCCCCTGGATAATTTACAATAATGGTACAATTACTATTGGGAAGCACCCAGTCAGAGGTGTGAATCAGACCTGTAGCAATTTGAAATTTAGATTCATTCAAAATTGACGTAGAATCTCTAAGTGAATGGATTTTACTCTTTTAAACCTAGGCTTTTTTTTCCTTTTGCTCAGTTTTCACTTGCTCTATTTACAGGCTTACAGCAGTCACTACATGTCTTATGGTCTTATGATTATTTTCAGAATAAATTAGAAATGCTATCAGTTGGCATGTAAGTTGAAATATGCATGTTCTGGGAAAGTTTTTTTTATTAAGTTAGCAATTTGAAATGTATGTTCACAGCTTTTCAGCATATGACAAATATCTTTAAATCAATGGATAGGGGAGAGTACCAGTGTTCCAGTGACATAGGAACCACGCTGATAGGACAACGTGAGATTTAATAATTTCAAAAATGTGCTGATTGTGCTGATTCTTGCATTTTGTCAGTCCTTTTTCTTTTGAAATAAATGAATTTAGCTATTTTTTTGTTTTAGCCTTATTTTATTTTTTTGCATTTTGGTGAATCTGCACCATGAAAAGTCATTGCACTAGCTCAAGCAGTTCCTGTACTGTAACTATGGAGTAACAGACACCGATCAGCTGGATTACTGGTGAAGAAAAAGTCTGACCTTCAAGTAAGAGTTTAAGTTCTAAGGAGTCTCTTTTGTTCCAAGATTTCTAAGCAGATTTATAGACATTTGTCAATAATGGACATTGGAGATACTGCCATCAGTGGGTGTGCTTTTCATTGGGTTAAACTAGTAAATGTTTTATTGGGTTTCTACAAGGCGTAGTCTTTGGCTAGAATAAGTGTGAATGCTGACTATTGTTAATCGTTATTATTCTGACCTCTGACTAAGTATTATTATTCTTTTTTTATACGTTTTTCGGTCAACTACTACTTCTGCATACTTTCAGCTACAGAAACTATTCAAATGTCAAAACGTTAAGGACATTTATGCTTGTTTTTTCTATCTTTTATGCTTCTTAAAGCACAAAGCATTTATTCTTTCAGTCTTTTCAGTCAATTCATTTCAACTTCCACCTTTGACAGTGTTACAGTTTGGCTTCTAGCTTTTCTAGCAATTAATTTCAGTTCTTTGCTTCTTTAGGTAATACAGTTCAGCTTCCAATTGTCATTTCATGTCTATTCAATCCTTTTAGTGCTCCAACTGTCACACACCTATCAGTGGGCATTATGCCGATCATGTATTGTTATCTTAAACTTCTTTTGCTTTTTTCGTGAGCTTTGTTTGTACGAGTGTTCTAAATTCAGCAAATCCACCTACCTGCACAAAAAGGTCGAAAATGTCTTTTCTTCACTCTCTATCTTCTGCTCAAAAACCATGCATAGGCACACATCCATGGATTTAAAATGTCTTATATTAATTCTGTGTTTTGCTATTGTCTTGCAGCTCGCCACTATAAAGAGTGAGTCTCGTCTAAAGCATCTCCTTCAGAGGTTACCCGGTTACTGTCCAGAGTCTATGGTGAGTCCACTCCCTCTATTACAACAACAGGTTATTTACGAAATTTATACTTAACCTTGTGTGAAAATAACCACCAAAGCTCCTAAAAATGCTTTTTTTTTTCAACATCGCATCACATCACGTAAGGGAGTTGGTGTCCTTGATTCTGCCTCAGCTCAGTGTGCGGTAGTAGGTCGTAGTGAGTCCGAGCGGCTGTAATTTAGTGAGTCTATTTTCGGTAGTTTTACATTACATTTCACCATTTTACATCATGGTGAATTATTGTGTTTGTGCACAATCTCCACCTGTCAGGACATCGATTCCACCATTTCCTAACAGAAAAAGCTTGCTAGCTAGCAACTTTGGTGCCTGGTGCGTGTTACAGGTGAAGAGATGGGACTTCACTGCTGCATCTGCAACGAAAATTGCAGTCGTGTTGGGCGCTCATTTTAGACAGGAGGCTTATGTTCCTGGTGATAAGTTCAGGACGGGATAACGAAGCCAGGACTGTGTGAGACTGACAGTACATCAGGTCCACCCTTAGCATGCGGCTGGTAACTGTCACCAGCGGAAAATGTGAGCAGTGGACCATAAGTCTTGTTTTCTAACTACTTGCTAACTTCCATATTATTCAGCATAATGATTTCAATAATGAAAAGCAACATGTGGGAAGTATTTATTGTTGTAAGGCAGCTAGCTGTCTTGTAAAACCTACCAGCTGATAAGGCATAAAGGCTAATGTTAGCTAGCATTAGCATCACATGAGAAGGTATAATCGGTAACCTCAGTTTGCTAAAATTAGAGCCCTGAAGTCTAGTTACAGCTTGGTAACTTTGTTTGCACAGCTAGTACATTTAGAATTTACACTGCATCCAGAAAATATTCACAGCACTTCACTTTTTCCACATTTTGTTATGTTACAGCCTTATTCCAAAATTGATTAAATTCATTATTTTCCTCAAAATTCTACAAACAATACCCCATAATGACAACGTGAAAGAAGTTTGTTTGAAATCTTTGCAAATTTATAAAATAAAAAACAAAAAAATGACATGTACATAAGTGTTCACAGCCTTGTACTCTGTTGAAAAATGGTCTTTGTGTATTTTTATGTAGAGATAGATGCTAATGAAAACATTTTCTATTAATAAAATATTGAGAATTGTACAGCTATAGTTTGAAGTGTGCTCTCTGAGTGCATTCTAGTTTTAAATGGGTCAATTGGTATTTTTTTCTTTTGACCATATACATTTGGTACATCCACATACATATTTTAAAAAGTTCAAATCTTGTTTTGGTGGTGGGGGTTAACTCTTAGTTTACATTTGTACTGATTTGTACTGCCTTATTGTCTTAACTGCAGTTCCTAAATATAAGAATACATTAATAGTTTATTATTATTTATATAGGGCATGTTTGTTATTAGCTTTGATGCTGCAGCATGCAGGCCTAACCATTAATGCAGTATCTGTTCAATATAAGTATGATCTTAACTGCATAAAATGTTATACAGTATTAGGGTTGGGCCGATGAACGATCCCATCATCCGTCACTGTTGGCTGACAGCCATCGACCACAGTCCTCTACCATCGTAACATTGTGATTTTACTCCTCGTTGGCGAGTAAAATCTTGTTACTGAAAGTGCAATAAAAGCTTTGCGACTAAAAAGCTAATAAGAGTAGCTTTAGATCACTATGACTAGTATTTAAAATATTTTTTATAATCATATGATCTCTTTAATGAGGTAACTTAAGCATAGTGTTAACCGTTCCTGCTGCAGCTTTCAGACCGTGGTCGGGAAGCACAGAGAAGACTGTTTTCCATCAGGGCTGAAGTTGATGCTAACCTCGGGGCTAACCACCTTCACTTTTACCCAGCAGCTGGGAAGCAAGACGCAGGAACATCTTGGGTACTGAGGAGCTGCAGCGTTTATTCATGGGCAAACCGTAACCTACACTGTACATTTAATGCTACTAGACAACTTCGCTCGGATCATCAACACCTGTCTGCTCTGAGTGTAGTCACGTCACTCTCTCTCTCTTGCTCGCCCACACACTCACTACGCACTGCCCTGTTCAGGACAGGAGCCACGCTGCTCTAATAGGGAGGAAAAGTAAAGAAAGACCGGGTGAGGATATGATTTAAAAGCAATGATTTCTGGGTTTAGGTACCTGCTGAACACTCAGCATCAGTATGTACTTTATTACCTTGGTCTACAATGCTTTTATTCTAATTGTAGAGAAAATCATACAATTCAACAGAATAATAGATTATTATTCTCTGTATTCTCTCTCTCTCGACTGCAGTAACGTTAGAGCATTGTAAAATGTAGTGTGGAGTTATAATATGCAGTGTGAGATACGACTGATACAAGCTGATACTCGCACATTAGTTTCTGTTATGGGTAGGTATCAATACATCTCGTTATATTTTCTAATCCTTATCTGTTCCTGGTCTTTTGGACACCCGCAGTAATGTAACAAGTTTCCTTCATACAGTCCAGGTTTCAATGCAGTTCACTGTAAAACTAAGTGAGCTTTACACACAATTTGCATCCCCTTTTTTAAAGTAATGAGAGGAAAGGGTTGGAGTCCTTTTAATGTGCTGGATGAATGTGTGTTATCCAGTGCTGCATGTTGTAAAAATTATAACTGAAACTACAAAAATTTTAATTGTTGTGTAAAAATTTTACATGTTTTTTGAATGAGTGACAGTGTGACTAATTATTAGGGGTCCAATCCCGAATGGGTTATGAAACACGAATGCAGCGCATTGTGGCGCTCAGTACCAGCGGTGCTGGGAACCCTATTTTTTATTCATTTTTTTCTCCTGGTAAAAGTGGTGCTGCAGCCTACACCGTAAGAGTTATGCAAGGGAAATTCACAAGGGAGGTATAGGCTGGTGCACACACCTCAGACACCAAAAATGACAAATGTCCACCAGCAGGTGGTTCTAATCAAGTTAAACGCGTTTTGGTGAGTAACTCCCACATTTAAAAACCTTACACACAATACAGGAAGTGATGTCATATCTCCACATAGGTTTGTCCGATTAACGCAAAACTTGGACCTGTACTTTTCCATGCCCCACTGAGGCACTATGCAAAATCTGGTGCCAATCAGCCACTAGGTGGTGCTACAAATGCAAAAAGTTTCTCATAATCGGCTGCATGGATTCATACGAAATTCGGTGCATAATAGGGTCATGACTCAGTTGATGCTTAAAATTAATAATGATTAATAAAAGTAGGCGTGGCTTATTACAACAATTTCTAAACGTTTCACATTCCAGACTTAAAAAAAATAAGCACAAGTTTTCAGCACATTGATTAAAATGGCTAACTGCAATAGTCAGGTTTTTTTTGAATAGGCAAATTTTGTATGATGGCAGTCTATACGGCACTATGTAATTGTAGTTCAGAGGCTGAATCCGTTGGCGAACCCGTTGGCGGTTCTAGTGTTAACAAGACCAGCTGTCACATCTATATTTTTGATAAGCATAACTCGAGCCTCCCGACAAACACTTAGCAATCTATCCAAATCAGTTTTTTATCATAGGTATGTAAACTGTTATGTGCAAATCGCCCCGTTTGAGGGTTTTTTATCAAAATCTTGAGCTTGAATTAATAAGATAATAAATAACTGAATATACCTTATTGAAATTATGTGTTTGCACTTCACTGTTTGTTGCAAAAATGTGAAGGTCCTTTGTGTCTTCGCATTATTACCAATTGCAAAGCTGTTGTGTATTGTAGCATTAACATTACATGTGGCCACACCAGTAGGAGCAGTTAGTAAAACATGAATGTCATCTGGATTAGACATTCTTGCTAATAATCTGCATGTGGCTCTAAATCTGAAATATATTCTTTTTCATTGGGACACACATCCTTGTTAATACTAATTTTTTCTTAACATTCTAATCGCTCCAATTCTGCTTCAGGACAAAGACCTGTGACTTGCATCGTGCTCATGGGACTGCAGGTCCAACTTGCACTGCATCCATGGGCCGCATGTTGCAACTAAGTGGCACTTTTATTGCAAAATCATGAAATATGTGAACATACTTTTTTGAACTCCTCCTAGGCCGTGAGTCCAATCTGCATGAAACTGGGCACATAGAATCTATGGATGCTCATGTCAAGTTATTAAAATAATTTTGATACTCCAAAAAGTTATAAAGCAAAAACCTCCTCTGGGTTGCAGTCAAAAGAGGAAGTAATGTCATATCTCTGTCCAGTTAACACTTGTGTCCAGCCAGTCCTAAAAAAAAACCTGGGCTTGATCCCACCCTCCTGGATAACTATTGTCCAATTTCCAAACTGCCTTTTATTTCCAAGGTTCTCAAAAAAAATTGTTTCTAAGCAGCTTCCTGCTGCTGTAGAAAACAATAATACCTTTGAAAAGTTCTAATCTGGTTTTCGTCAGCACCACAGCACTAAGACAGCCCTTCTCAAAGTCACTAATGACCTTTTAATGAATGCAGATGCAGGCATGTGTTCAATTCTTCTGCTGCTGGACCTAAGTGCTGGCTTTGACTCAACTGATCATGGCATTCTTCTAGATAGACTGAGGCACTGGGTGGGCATATCTGGCACTGCACTAGACTGGTTCTCATCTTATCTGTCCAATATCAACTATGGTGTGCCTCAAGGGTATATTCTGGATCCAATACTGTTCTTCTAATACATGCTTCCTTTGGGTGATGTCATCCGCAGACATGGGATTTCTTTTCCTTGATATGCGGATGACACACATTTGTACCTCCCTGTCAAGCCCACTGACCTTAGTACGCTGAGTTCTCTGCAGGACTGCCTGTCTGACATAAAAAACTGGATGTCGACAAATTTTCTTCAGCTCAACTCAAATAAAACTGAAATCCTTGTTATTGGGCCCCAACACATCACTAAACAAATACTGCCATCTACTGGTAACCTGTCACAACATATCAAGCCTGTTGCAAGAAATCTTGGTGTCCTGTTTGATAGCAATTTATGTTTTGAGCAACATATCACTAAGCTTGTCCAATCATGTTTTTATCACCTCAGAAACATTGCAAAAATCCAATCTATTTTAAATCTTAGTGATGCAGAAACTGTTGTACATGCTTTTATCTCCTCACGCATCGATTATTGTAACAGTCTGTTCACTTGTCTTAATCAAAAAACTTTGAAACAACTGCAGACTGTACAGAACTCAGCTGCTAGGCTTTTAACCAGGACCAAGAGGTTTGATCACATCACACCTGTTTTAGCCTCTTTACATTGGCTCCCTGCTTGCTATGGGATTGATTTTAAGTTATTATTGATTACTTTTAAGGCTCTTCATGACCTGGTTCCAGATTATATTTTAGACCTTTTAATCCCTTATGAATCTTTGAGTAGTTTGAGATCTTTGGGCAGGAGTCTTCTGTCTGTTCCTGAGTCCAGAATGAAAACTAAGTGGGGCAAAGCTTTTTCCATCAGGGCCCCGAGGCTCTGGAACAACCTGCTCGAAGAAATTAGGTTGTCTGAGTCAGTGTCGTCCTTTAAGTCTCTTCTCAAAACACATTTTTATTGGAAAGCCTATCCTGATCTTACCTGAACTGTCTTTTTATTTTTTAGTTTATTTTAATGTATTTTATCATTAACTGTGGTATTTTGTTTCTCTCACTGTGAATCACTCTGTACTTTGTTTTGATAAGTGCTCTATAAATAGTTATAAAAAGTTGTATTATTATTATTATTAACACGAAAGTTGGATCAGTAGTTTCTTATTCCCCACTGTGGCTCTCTGCAGAATTTGGTGCCAATCGGCCATTAGGTGGCGTTTTGTTTTTGTTTTTTTGCAAAGTCCTAAAATATGCAAAAAAAACATTTCCACACTGTTTTTGAACTAAATGTTTTCCAATCTCTGTGCTGATCTCCACCTGCGACTTGCATCATGCTTGTGGGACTGCACTTGCGACATGCACTGGAGGCTTGGACCCCGTTAATTCCTGCTTGCAGGTCTAGTTTATGATATTATTGCTAATGTATAATGCAAGTTTGGTTAAACTTCGAGCAACTGTAATGTTCTGATGTCTTGCTGTGTTGCAGATGGTTATCTCTTGGCCAGTGTTAAGACAAAATTTGTATCAACTCTCTAATTAGACTTATACAGGAAGTGGTTTGGTGGTTGTGAGCACCTAGTTAAACCACACAATCTCTCTCTCTCTCTCACATACACTCACACTTACACACAGGCTCAGTCCTTCCCACCATGGTTAATTACAATGTAGAGAAGCTGGTTTGGTGCTTGTCTCATCTCTCTCCAAGCAGCCTATTAGAACCACACCAGTAATTAGACTTAGTCTTAAATGTTTGCTCTCATTTGAAGATGTGTCCTGTTCTTATTTAGCTGAACTAATGTTAAAGCCCTGTAAGCTATTGACATGCGTTTACAGTACATATACGATGCACATGTATGCGATAAAGTCACATAAACATTTAGTATTATGTTTTTTTTGCATGCTGCCCATGAAACTTCTAATTCGAAATATTCATCTGTAAAAGTTTATTTCAGATGCTATTGTAAATTGAATTGGGGTCATAATATGATTTCTTAACATGTAAATGATAGTTGGGTTTATATTTGCAGTTAGTTTTAGGTTTAGGATTAGAGGTTAGTGCTGTCACGATAACAAAAATGTTGGTTACCATGCTTTTGGCGATTTACATGCAGATTGCGAACGCTAACTCAATGAAATTCACAGTACATAACACACAATGCCATTTTCCTAGTAAATATGGCCCAATAGTCATCAATACTGGATATATTTTGATACTGATCCTAAAGAGCAGAAACACTCAAAAGCGGGGATATTCAAGTTTATAAATATAAAAAAGACTAATGTCAGCGCACTGAGAAGAACAGAAAGGCCAATAATTTGTAAAGAAAGGCATTGAATTTAACTCACTCACTTACCTGTAGCTGTTTCCTCCAACCCACGCACACAACACATGACTACTGTTAGGCAAAAATACAAGAGGGGAAACAACGTAGATACCATCAAATTGATCAGCGTGAAAGTTCATTCTTGACCCTAAAAACAGTAGTTTGACAAAAAAAAATCCTAACTCAGTTTGCTCAGTTGTCATGGAGATGGTTCAGTTGTCATCAGGCTGATGGGAGCATGGTGTACAGGAAACTCACTCACCAGTATTTTAAAGTTAACTCTAATCACCACTTACAACATCAAAGATCAGTAGTGAGGACCTGCCTATACAGACCATAGTATCTTGTTAATAAGGAGGAGGACAGGGAAGAAGAGTTGCTGCTGGTCTGGGGGACGCTCAGGGCCACTGGGTACAATGAGTGGATGATGAGAATCCAAACCTGACTTCAGACCAGGACGGATACTTGTTAATCAACAGGGACCAACAGAAGCATCCCAATGGCTGGACTGTCAGAACATCTAACCAGAGTCTTCAAGTCACAAGGAGTCAGAACTTACCACAAACCATTCAACCTTAAAGCAACTACAAGTAACTTTTATTTTGTGTTGATTCTGGTGGCCCCTGTGGACAAAAGTGGTAGTGTTTCCACAGCCTGGTGTCATAAAGATCTTGATCTGGCTAGTGTGTGCATTTGTTTTGGAAGAGAGTGAAAGAAAGTCGGAACTTATCTTTAATACTATTTTTCTTTTTTAAACTGTTGATTGCAGGACGCACAGCGATGACATAATGTATCTATTTGTGGCTATGTACGATTAATAACAGTAATATGACGATGGTGAAACAAAGTAAACTTTCTTTTAGTAACGTTCGTACACCGCGGTTACATGTAAGCCTACAACTAACAGATTTGGTTGCTTGGTAATAGTAATTTTGTTGAGAGAGCTATAGTTATCAACATTCCCTAGTAATGTTGTCTTCATAATAATAAGCTAACAGCAAGATATAGCTCGGTAGCAAGGCCAACATAAAATGTTACGTTGTAAGCCAGTTGAATTACTGTAATGTGCACTGTGACCTATACCTCCGTGGACTGTACACAGCCAAATAAAATGGACATATTATATACCTGTCTAGGAGGAAGAGGGCCAATTCAGGATCCGTTTTGAATCCTTTCAAATCCCTCAAATCTCTCCATCTGTTGTATAACCGACCAAGGCTGAGTCGTGTTTTTGCCTGACTGTCCCTTTTAGGTTTTTTTTGTTCCTCGGCCAGTTGTTTTCTCACTCCTTAGTGACGGTGTCTGCCCCCTGACCACTTAAATTAATAAAATCTAAAGTCAACAGAAGAGGAGTTATACATAAAAACCTAAACAAAAACGCTGAAATAGCACAACAAAATAGGAGAATTAAATGTGGACTCTTAAACATCAGATCTCTGTCATCTAAAGCTGTACTAGTGAACAATTTAATATCAGAGTATGTCTTACTGAAACCTGGCTGGGTCATGAAGAATATGTTAGCCTAAATGAATCCACTCCGCCCAGTTATTAATACCCACATTCCTCAAGGCACCGGCCAAGGAGTTGGAGTTGCAGCCATCTTCGACTCAAGCCTTTTAATCAACCCTAAACCTAAACTAAATTATAACTCATTCTAAAGCCTTGTCTTTTTCACACACGACCTGGAAAACACGACAGCCAATTCTAATTGTTATAGTGTACCGCGCTCCTGGTCCTTATTCTGAATTTTTATCTGAATTCTCTGAGTTTTTATCAAGTTTAGTCCTTAAAACAGATAAAGTAATTATTGTAGGTGATTTCTATATTCATGTGGACGCTGAAAATGATAGCCTTAGTACTGCGTTTATCTCATTATTAGTTTCGATTGGCTTTTGTCAGCGTGTACATGAAGCCACTCACTGTTTTAACCACACCCTCGACCTCGTTCTGGTATATGGCAAATTAAAGCAAACATCACGAAAACTTGAAAGTTTCTACTGTCGATTTTCTTCATCTGACGATTAATTCATCTAAGCCATCAACCCGTCTCTTAGACCCCATTCCAACTAGGCTGCTTAAAGACGTTTTACCCCTAGTTAGCACTTCGTTACTGGATATGATCAATCTGTCTTTATTAACAGGCTATGTACCACAATCCTTTAAAGTAGCTGTAATTAAACCTCTTCTTAAAAAGCCCACTCTTGATCCAGGGGTTTTAGCCAACTATAGACCTATATCTAACCTTCCCTTTCTCTCTAATATCCTTGAGAAAGCAGTCACCAGTCAGTTGTGTGACTTTCTAAAAAACAATAGTTTATTTGAGGATTTTCAGTCAGGATTTAGAGTGCATCATAGCACAGAGACAGCACTAGTGAAAATTACAAATTACCTTTTAATTGCATCAGACAATGGACTTGTCTCTGTACTTGGCTTGTTAGATCTTAGTGCTGTGTTCGACACCAATGACCATCACATCCTATTACAGAGACTGGAACATGTAATTGGCATTAAAGGAGCTGCACTAAGCTGGTTTAAATCCTATCTATCAGATCGATCTCAGTTTGTACATGTTAACGGTGAGTCCTCCGTGCACTCCAAAGTTAGTCACGGAGCTCCACAAGGTTCTGTGCTTGGACCGATTCTATTCACCTTTTATATATGCTTCCTCTAGGCAATATTATTAGGAAACACTCTAACATTTCATTGCTATGCAGATGATACCCAATTATATCTATCGATCAAGCCAGATTGAACTAACCAGTTAGCTAAACTTCCAGCATGCCTTAAGGACATAAAGACTGGGATGACCTGCAACTTTCTGATGTTAAACTCAGACAAAACAAAAGTTATTGTACTTGGTTCCAAACACCTCCGAGACACATTATCTAAAGAAATAGTTACTCTAGATGGCATTGTCCTGGCTTCCAGCAGCACTGTAAGGAACCTCAGAGTTATCTTTGATCAGTATTTATCATTTAACTCCCACATGAAACAAACTTCAAGGACTGCCTATTTTACCTACGTAACATTGCAAAAATCAGGCACATCCTGTCTCAAAATGAAAAATTAGTGCATGTATTTGTTACTTCTAGGCTGGACTATTGCAATTCAATATACAAAGCTCTTAATGGTCTGGCACCATCGTATCCTAAAGATCTCATAATACCATATTATCCAACTAGAACACTGCACTCCCAGAATGCAGGGTTACTTGTGGTTCCTAGAGTCTCCAAAAGTAAAATGGGAGCCAGAGCCTTCAGTTCTCAAGCTCCTCTCCTGTGGAATCAGATCCCAGTTTGGGTTCGGGAGGCAGACACCATCTCCACATTTAAGAGTAAGCTTAAGACTTTCCTCTTTGATACAGCTTATAGGTAGGGCCGGCTTGAGTGAGCCCTGAACCATCCCGTAGTTATGCTGCTATAGGCCTAGGCTGCCGGGAGACTTTGCATGATGCACCTCTTTCCTCTCTCCTTCTCTCCCTCTCCATCTGTATGCATTTTTATCCCATTGAGTCTGGTTCTGTCCAAGGTTTCTGCCTCTTAAAGGAAGTTTTTTCTTGCCACTGTCGCCAAATGCTTGCTCATGGTGGGATTTGTTGGGTCTTTGTAATTAATATTATAAAGAGTATGGTCTAGACCTGCTCTATAGGAAAAGTGCAATGAGATAACTTCTGCTATGAGTTCTGTTATTGGCGCTATATAAATAAAATTGAATGGAATTGAATTCTTTCCTTTTTCACTTTGCTGATCCTACCCCAGTATCAGCCATAACCACAAAATATAACATCAAAAAATAAATTCTTTAAAGAAAAACTCCTCCTGCTTCCTTTTAACTGGCTAATGTACTACTCACTGCATGGGATAATGTTAACATAGGCTCTTCCGGTCTGTGTGCCGTAAATTGTTTCGTCTGATTTTGCGGGGAACACACCTGACAAAAACAAACTGACAGAAACAATGTTTAGTTGGTCTAATGTAAAGGTATTGAATTCTCAGTCATATCAGTCTGAAACAAAAGAGAGAACAAAATAAAAACTTACACATACACACAAAGGCCCTGGCTCTCTGGGTAGACTGAAGGGATTTGGCTTGTGTAAACTGCAACATTATTCTTCCTATCATGTTCTTGCCTTATTGGCCCCTGCTTCATCACAAATCATTTTTATGCTTCATATAAAGACACTGTTACTCCTCAGTCTGCCTCATAAATGATGCTGATGCCCAATGACGGGAACCTTTGTTCTCTAGCCAAGAAACACGGGGGAGTGTTAACAGTGACGTGGTAAGTTTACACAAATGACTGTCCTGTAAAAACATGAAAGGGATTTCTTTTTCTACCACACTTCTCTTTCCATGTCTTTCTGTGCTGCTGTCCCTATCTGTATCTCTCTGTCCTTAGGCAGCGGAGACAGACAAGATTGTTTGTGATGATTTATCCCACAACATATCACCACACACCCAACCAGAGTTTCATAGGATTTTCCTGTTTTTCAACACTGTTGTGATCCAAGGAATGCAATGTTTGTTTTCTGTGAAATTAGAGAAATTTCTCACAGCTTCCTCACCAATTTTTCCACATCTCTTAACATCTCAGTCAATTGTTCAGTATATTTTTTCACTGAATTAGAATTTACTTTGAATTTTCCTAAGACGAGGTATCACTGGAAAATGAGTCAGCCCCTTACCCTAGCGCCAAGGGTTTCTCATCACATACCAGAAAATTATATGCCCCTAACACTAACACTAAGTGTGTACATTAGACAGTTTTAATTACATAAGCACTTCATATGATGAAGTACTAATGTGATACTTAATCAATAGAGCTGGAGCCAAGAGTCCACTGTCCACAACCATGAATGTGTACATAGAGAGCGCTAGCTCTCTAGTAGCAGGAGTTTCCATTGCACTCCAGCAGTGTAGTTTGCGCTGTGGTGTGAATCTACACCATGCAGACTGGAAATCCACCTGGAAGGTCGACATCAAATGGCCCCTACAAAAACCTAGTAAATATACAACATTAAGTATATTTCTGTGAATAATTCTACTTGTTTTCATTTACTGTTGTACATTTGTATTCTTTTAAGTTGACTAGTTCAATACAAATTGTAGGTGTATCCCTAGTATGTTAATCAAAGGTAAACTAAAGGTATACTGTCTTTACGTGTATACTAAGATATACTTGTTTTTGGTAAGGGTGGGTATACCAGCAACTAGACTGTTACCACAGTTTAACCAGCATACATCTGGATGTTTGTTTTGCATATCTCCTATAGTGAACCGTCAAATTGTCACCCAGTTAGAAGCATATACAGCAGTTGTAAGGTTATGTTCCCATAGACAAAAGAACATTCTTTTCTGTGACCACCAGCTGATTACAATTGTAGGTCACAAAAACCATGAGCCAATCATCAAAAAGGAGACACTTACAATGACACAATCATGGGCCGCTATGTTTGAAATTTGGAGAGCTACGTGGCAGATCAGCACACCAGCCGCAATTACATAATAGCAGAAGTTTGTGGATGCACGTGAGAGTGTGATGACAATGCAGAGGCCCCTAGGATGCAGTACCATTAACTACATCTGTGGCTCTTTAGATGTCTTTTCGAAAACTATCAACTTTTCTCTCAAAATAAAAGGTCAATAATTTGTCCATACATGTATGAGACATTATGGTCTTAATAGTTAATTTCACTTCTTGTGTCTCTTCTTCTGTGTGTGTCTTGGTTGGGAATGATACTGGTTCCGCCTATCTCAGTCAACCATGGTGGCTGCCACTTTTTTGTTTGACCTCAGTTCCAACCAGGCTTCTGCCAATTTGAACAAATATGGAATTTCTTGTCCCAGTACCTGCCCAGATGGTTAGCGGTGAACCCAAATCAAGCTTCAAAAGCCCCTTCATGGAACATGGTGAAGCCATAGTTTTGCTAGTGGATGGAACCCACAAAGTATGCTTCAAGCTTCATATGTCATTACACTACACCATCTCATCAGATGCAAACCTAATGTGATCCAACCACTTTTACCTAATACCTAATGACAGGCATAAACTTAAGCTGGTCTGACTGTCTAAGATATTAGCTCTGTGTAACATGCTCATGTTCTCAAGTATTATATTTGCGAGTTTTGCTTCAAAAACTGTAAAAGCTATTAGTTAGGACATATTTTGTTAAACCTCAAGTGACATCTGACATTGACCTTTTTATCTCCTTTGTCTTCTAGAATGAACTTTGGATGTGCATTAACTCTACACTTCCAGGTAAGAGAAGAGTGACCGCAACTTTACTGTTTTGATTCAGCCTTGGGTTGCTGAAAGCGCTGTTTTCAGCTAAAATGTTCTGATAAACCTACTGTACACTAACTGCTAGCTGGTAAACACAGTAGAGCATTTAGCAGCTAAAGAGCCAGATATTTTTCTCAGGAGTTGGTGGAGACCAAAACAGAGCTAAAAAAGAGTGAATATTGGACTTTAAGTTAAGTTAATGATAATGTTGTTGCATGGCTGTTGGATGTGTAAATAGGATGTGTCATAAGGGCTTTAAATATAATAATGTAAGAGGCTATATGTAGGATATTCTTCAAATACATTTTAGTTTTCGAAGTTGTGTGTCTTTTAGAATTTTTTAAGTCATGTGAAAAATTATTTAGATATTTATACAGTTGTTTTCATTCTCATATTTATTCCAGTATAAAACTTTGGTGAGTCTGTCATTGTAAAGGTCACAGAAAATGGCTGCTTAAATCCTGCTGCCTGTGCTTGGAACAAATCTACCGGTCAGAAGCCTAATAGCCTCCAGATTGGGAGGTGTTGTTATTCTTACCTTTTTGTACCCACTGAACACTGGCGTCCAGACAGCCTGGGGAGTCTGTAAAGATTGAATCTCTTACGGAACAAGCCTCCCTCAGATCCTCTCAGACTCAGAGATATCATCGATTCTCTGATGTTCACTGCATTCCAGCCGCTTTTATGGATTTACTCTGTTGGTGTAACCACTTCTCCCAAACATGACAACTTCAATTAATGATTTCCTTCATTTCTCACAGTGTCTTTCCTCAACTCTAGAATTAGTTGGAACTCAACATATAATATAATAGTAAGGGTATAATGGTACACAAAATCCACGGCTCGGTATGTTTTTGGTACAGCAGGGAATACAAAAGAAACGCAGAATATAACATGATTTATTTTGACTACACACCCAAATTCTGCTAGCTCCCTCCCTCCAAGCATATTTTAAAAATGCAAAAGTGGACTGCACAAGACAAGAGCTGTAGGGGAGACACCGACCAGATGGAGCGACAGACCGCTAACCAGCCACGAGCAGCTGCTGTCAGCCTCTCCGTGTCCGCGCTGGAAACAGAGAGTCCGCTGGAGCTTTGACCGTCACTAAAAGCACATTCATGGCTCTTTGTGAAAGCTTCTGTGTGGTACCTGGGTTGTAGCTGAGCTAACGTTAGCGGCTCAGAGAGGCTGAGAGGCTCTCCTGTGAGTGTGTGTCTGTGGGAATGTCAGTACGTAGCCATAGCCCTGCTGTTTATCATGGGGTCATCATCAAGGGAAAGAAAGCAGTCCGGTGGTGCTTCTACAGCTGTCAAACGCAAGTCCGAACCACTGCACCAAAACTGAAAAATACTAAGTAGAGGGTTAGCAGAAAATGGAGTAAACTCCTGTGAATGATGCGTCTCGATCTGCATACCTATATTTGAAAATGCGCCCTGTTTCACAGACTCCCACTCACAGGCTGGGGCTGGGGGAGGTGGGCCGGCCACATCTGATTAGAGGGCGTTAACTTTATTTTTTAATCAGTGTCATGACGTAAATTTGTCCCAAACGGTCGACTATGTTAGCATTGGCCTTGCGAGGTTCAGGATGATTTAAAACACTAGATGGTGTGTTGAGCCATTTTCAACCCATGAAATATGAAATGCAGATCTTCATAAATTTTGTAAGAATGTCAATTTTAACACCAGCACTGATGTGCTTCATCACAGTACAGCCATATCATTTAGTTTACAGCTCAAAAAACACATTTAAGTGTGCAGTACTGTACCTTTTTAAATGGCAGCTCTTTGGCCATAATTAACACAGTTGGCATAAATATATATTTTATGAATTTAAAAAAAGGAAATAAATGTAGTATATCAGTAATACCTAATCATTATTACCAACAAACACTGTGTATTAGCAAATATAAAGTAAATTAAAAATATGTCCATTAAGACAAGTGTAGGATATTTACTGTAAGTTACTGTCAGCGGTAGAGTTTAAGCTTCTTTAAGTACAATTCATCGTTTTTAGTTTAATGTCAGTCTGTCAAGAATCATTCTAGAAGTTTTACACAGTCCAGTAGCTCTCTGTAGTCCTGGATGTCAATCCATCAGTAGTGAGAGTAACTGGCAGGGTAGTGGATAATTCCTAGACCGCTGCAGCTTGTGCTCATTTATACAGGGCAGTAACAGCAGGCTGGCTGATGCACAGCTGAAGGAACATTGTAACGGGGCTCAGACCTTGTAATGGATGCATTAAGATGGCAAATGGTTTAAAGTAGCATGTTTCATTGTTTGGGTTTCCAAAGCCATGACTTCACCCAACTTCAGTTACACAGATCGATACACAGTTTTAGACAACTGTAACTTACTGAGAATCCATAAGGCTTCCAAACAATACATCTAAATTACATTGTGTTCGCCATATTTAGCCTGACTAGCATGGTTGAGCTGAAGAGGTCAAAACACCAGCAACATTTGTAGCACACTGGGCAGCCGGAGCACTACAGGGGAAAGATGACTGAGCATGCCTAGCTGTGATTGGTGCTGAAGATCGGTCAATTGCTGTTGAAGCAGGAAAGACTTTTTTCTGCACTAAAAGCAAACAAACCAAACTGAATTGAAATCTGCTAAGTCATTTTTTGATATCCTGGTAACAAACAGACGAAAAAGAAAACCTGCTTGGTGGAGGTAATCAATAAGTAATAAAAGAAGTTGCACCATGTACACCATATTAGCAGGAGACAACACATATATCAAGCCTTTGATAAAGACCAGTATTGTCCCAATAAATAAATCGGTCTCCACAAACTGTACAAGCTAACCTCCATGAAATAGAAACACATAACATATGGTTGATTGTGTGGTATTTGATTTGTCTCCAGGAGTATCCAGGAAGTCAGACGGCTGGGTGGGGCTGGGCTGCTGCGAGCTGGCTATCTCATCTGAGTGTCGCAGGGAATGCAGACAGGTGAGATATTGTAAAGAAAGGGTGTCCAGTTTTCTTTTGGAAGTATGACTGCCCTAACATTCGTTTTGCTCAGACCTGTGTTCATGTGTAGGTTAGGTCCACCTACGCTGTGTTTTCTGTTCTGTTTTCATGAGTTTACCTCCTTTGATTTCATTTCCTTTTCCCTTATAGGCATCATCTAAAAATGACATAACAAAAGTATGCAAAAAAGTCACAGAGGTGAGTCCAAGCGTTTCAGAGAAGGAACATTAATTCAGCAGCTGAAGCTGTATATTGCTACCACTATTCCTAATACCTGTACTTCCACTTCATATTTCACTAGTTGAGGTGCTGCAACTACAACTGATACTGTGAAACAATATGATACTAATAGTAACTTTTATGGTAGTGTAACAGATTTCTGCTGCATAACATTCTGTTTATTGTTTTTGACATTAAACTTTGCAGTTTTTAATGCATCTACTGGATACTTTCACATTGTCAGGCCTCTAAAAATCCCTTACATGAAACAATCTGAGAAGGAAAAATCACTCTTTGGTTGAACTGCTTATGACACATCCATCCATGTAGTCGCTGTAAGCAGTCACTAGCCAATAAGGTTGGGAACCACTGAGACAGAGCTTTAGCATGCTTTTTTTAATGTTAAAATAGTGAGTTAGCTGAACAGCTCAGTCAGCATCACCACAGCTTTTCTCTTCTCGTTCTAGAACTCCCTCTACAGCTGCATCACCAAAAATGAAAGTAAGTTGTTACTCACACACACACACACACATACACAAGATGAACAGTGAAGAAGCCAACATTGCAAACATTGATCTCATCTCTCCTTCCAGCCCATAAATAAATAACCCCCCCGAGCACACCACTATCTTCTTCGACCAATAGATGGGCTTGTTTGTATTCTTTCTCTGTTTATCTTTCTCTCTCTGCGTCTCATTCTCGCACTGTCTCTCACTTACTGTGGATACACACCATGCACAGATGCACACACACAAAGCAGAGCCGTGTTATCTGCCTGGCAGGATGTGAGGTCGGTAACTTCCTGTTGCAAGGTCTAATGTTTGTCAGCTTTAACCAGATTAATGAAATCTGAGGTGCGTTTATCTGTCAGAGGGTTAGAGAACTGAATTCAACCTACAGTACATGGGTCCAGTCATTGTCAATGAAACAATATTCAGGACCAAAAAGAAAATTAATACTTAGACTGTAAATCTTTATCATAAATCATAAGCACTGTTTAAAGGAACAGTTCACCCCAAAATCAGGTACAGAATTATGTCAGGTACATAGGAAGGTTTGCATCTTCTCATGTGAAACAAGTTGGTAATGGGGCATGGATGTGAAACTAACAATTATTATTATTGCCGCTTTTATCCAACGTGGCTTACAGTAAGTGCATTTCAACCGTGTGGATACAATCCAAAAATTGCAAGAATCAGGCAAGTACATCAACTTCATCAAATATCCTGAACTGCTTAAAGTGCTACATTTAGAAACAATAGAGATGGACAAATACTTTTTTGACCATGTCCTGGTAGTTATCATTATGGGTGCCCTTTTACCACTGTATGAAATTTTGCAAAGAGTTTGGTTTTGCAATCGTTTCTAAAGCAGCGGAGCGCTCTCTCACAACATGTTTTTAGATTGGGCCAATGATGAAAAGTTCGCCTGCTATGTACTAATAGACTCACAAAATGTGATGGTGTTTGATGGATGTTTTAAGAAAATGTTTTTTCACACACTCACTCTCACTGCTACTTTTAAAATTGCTTTTAAAACCGCTAACTTTAGCTGATTTCTCACAAAGCCACTGGTGTGTTTGGGTGTGTGTGTGTGTGTGTGTGTGTGTGTGTGTGTGTGTGTGTGTGTGTGTGTGTGTTTCTTCCAGTGGGCTCCACATGCTGCAGCTATGCAGGGCGTCACACCACCTGTAGGGAGTACTGCCAGGCCATCTTCAGGACTGACTCAACCCCCACCGTGTCCCAGATCAACGCTGTCAAAGAGTACTGTCACAGTCACAGTGCTCAGCTGCTCAGCTGCGTCAGCAACTTCACCAAGTCCTACCCCATACGCAGCCCTCTCGACAGTAAGTCCATCTACACTTCATACTGCAGACAGCTGACACTCCCGTACTGCTGTCTGTTGGAGTACTGGATTCATTAGTCCAACACAGATGTAACTTTACCCTCGCCAATATACTATAGCTACAGTATAGTAAATGCACTACTTTTGTGCCATGCTATCACCTTCATATAGCTCTGAATCTCTACCAGAAGTAGAGCAATTCATAGACCAGCTGTCATAGACGTTGAGTATTTTTTATATTCAAAGATATATATTTTTTAATTGAATTTAAATAATAAAACAACCAAAAGTACATATATAATTACATCCGTTTTGCATACCTTACAGCAATTTGCACACTGTATGTAGGCACATGTTTAAAGGACATACTTCTATCCATCTATCTATCTAGAATACATATGACAGCAGACATTTACTCCCACTGTCACCCACACACAGTCACAGTCACATCATAAAGATTGATAAGATAAACATGTGTAGTACAAAAGTACAAGATGACAGATAAATAAATAAACCAATATGTAAATGAAAAGTAAATTAATGAAAATAAATTAAATATAGTTGCCAGTCTACTATATTCTGACTTCCAGTCATCAGCAGCCAGACAATATAACGCATCATGTAGTGCCTGTAGCTGGAGTTATCAGTCAAAGGAGAACGTAGCCATAAAGAAAGCTTTTTAGTGGAGTATTACTTTAAGACAATGAACCCAGCAGGAATCTTACTCTGCCGGAGTTATCCATATATTTACAGTATCAAATATTTTCTTCCTTTTCAATGTTCGATTCCTTGTCTTAGTCATAGTTTGAATCCTATTTACTCAGTAACAACATGACTTTTTTGAACAGTGCCTACTTAGTTTTAACTTTACTTGGAATTCATTGGAATACATGTAAACTCGGTAACTTCCTGAACCGTGACATCAAAAGCAAGTTGTCACGTATATGATAATTATGACAAAACAAGTAAAAATATTTTTGACCACGCCAGCCACCTTGTGATCACATCTCAGAAAATGTAAGGCTGCCCCTACATCCTTAAGTCCAAGTGTGAAAAGCTGAGAGTCAACAAGAACTACAGACACTCTTGATAGATTGTTATATTCAACATGGAAACAGGAGTGGGCGACATGGATAAAATCTTCCATTCTAATATATATCATTTCCTATGGTGGCGGCCACATATATGATGATGATAGTACAGCACTTACCTGTCCATCCGTCCCTCACGTCCAGGTCTGTACTGCTGTGACCGGGCGGAGGCTACCCACTGCCAGGTGGCTTGCCGGCGAATCCTTCGCACCATGAGCACCGAGCACGAGATCATGGAGGGTTTGATCGAGGAGTGTGGCTCCCAGCCGCTCCCTCAGGAACCTATGTGGCAGTGCTTTCTGGGCAGCGCCCACCCTCCTTCCCCACCTGAAGAGGAGACCCCCCATCCTGCCAAGATGGACTGTGCCAAGCTGCACTGCTGCTCCAAGGCTAACACTTCACTCTGCAGGTACAGCACACTGCTTAGCACATGACATCCACTGCTTAGTGGAAGCCAGTACATTGATGGCATATATTCTGAGGCTGAGTACAGGTTGAGGTGAAATGTGTTAGTTTTTCTTGGAATAACCCAGACTCTGTGCTCTGCTCTGACAGAGACATGTGTCAGGAGATCAGTACTAACTGGGGCAGCCAGACGTGGCAAGACTTTGACCAGCTCTGTGAGTACAACCCTGGGGAGACAGAGCTCATCAACTGCCTGGCTGATGTCAGAGAGCCCTGCCAGCTGGGCTGCAAGGACCTCAACTACTGCACCAACTTCAACAACAGGTCAGACTCCTGGATACTCACAGGGTTGAACTGATGGGAGTTTTTCATGGTCGCCTGCTGTTTATCTGCAAGGAGTATTTTCCCCACTAATGATATCTGGATGTTATCTAGTCACTCTCATGTCAGCTGAAACACCTACTGAATGTGTACACAGTGATCACAACACTCTCCAAAACAACAGAGGTACTTCAGGGTGCTTAAAAATTCTCTTACTGCCTTCAGAAGCTACTTCTCAGTCTGACACTCAAAAATACAACTTTTGTTTTTCTCAGACAAAAATCAGTCTTGTAATAAATTACATGTGTGTTTTGATGAATTATTATCAGAATTTTAAATGTATTTTTAAATTTTATAAATTGAATGGGCTGTTCACATTTCGCCACAGTATTTCACACTTCACATGTCACGTTTTGGATGGAGATCTTAAAGTTTGGGTGTTTTACTGTAGAAATAGTAGATAATATTATCCATCAAAAATCAGTTGATTTCATTTTGTACTCTTCTAAAGACATTTCAACTGTTTTTAGTGTTTCCACTTCAACTGACATTTCCACTGCTTCCAGCATCTACATGTCAACGGATCATTTCATTTAGTTCAGCTAGCAGTTCAGTTACCTCAATTGACATCTCAACTGCTGTCTCTGCTTACATACTGATTGACACTTTTTACAGTGCACTCACTTCAAGTATCTCTAGCGCTTAAAATTAAATTTCAATTACTTTCATTGTTTACAGTTCAACTGACATTTCAACTTTTATCTCTAGCTCTAGCTGACAGTTCAACTGCTTTCATCTCTTGCACAACTGTTAGTTCAAGTACTTTCAGTGCTTACGTGTAAATTAACAACTCCACTGCCTACAGGACTTGAACTTGAAACCAAAATTACTGTGCTGTCAGCCATTTCACTTCAACTGATTATAACTGCATTCAACTGCTTTTAGCTTTAACACTTCAGCTGACACATCCGATCCTTTCAGTGTTTACATTTCAACTGTAAATTCAAAAAATGGCTAAACTGCAACTCTCAAACACAATTTCACATGCAAAGAATTAACATTTAAATCGTTTTACAGTATTCACACCTGTAATCAGCACAAGCTAGCACACTTAGAAAAGGCTACATTTTCTGAGGAAACTATTTGTGTTTATTTATTTGTATCATTACACCCATTTCTTAGTCCTTTAACTGTGCCTCTGAACATCTGTTTGAAAATGCATCATTTAGAGCCTGAAGGAAAGAAAGAGGCAGAGAGGGAAAACAAGAGACAGATTTATGTTGAACCCAGTGTGACCCTCAAGTTATCAGTACCACAGCATGTTTTACACACTGTCTACAGTTGAGGCAAAAGGCCAAATGGAACAGCTTCAAAGCCCGCACTGGGAAGTCAAACTAACACACATACATAAAACCTCAAATATACTTCATACATTCACACAGTGGTCTGCAGGTCACCTGGTGAGTGAGACAACCACAAAAGCTCACAGTCACTTGATACTTAAGAGCATTCTGAAAAGCCCAGATCATGTTTTGCACTACAGATGAGATGTGATGTTGTTTTATCACACAAGATTCAATTGGACTGGAGTATGAAACAGTTTAAATAGTCATTTTGAAGTGGTCATATTGTGCTTTTTGGCTTTTTCCCTTTCCGGTATTGTGTTCTATATCTTTTTTGTGCATGTAATAGGTTTGCAAAGTGAAAAATCCCAAAGTCCACCCCAAAGGGAGTTACCCTCTCCCACTGAAAACACCGCTCCTGCACTGCCTGAGAACAGCTCGACTGCAGTCCAGCCTTCACTTCCGTAATTTATCTACGTCACTATGTAACACGCGTCACAATGCACAAACTGAGCATTACCTAAATATGAAATTAAAATAACGGTATCCCTCCAGGCAGCCAATGGGCACAAAGTTGTTACTGTGATGCAGAGACAGTGCACAGTTAAAACGTTCCCTATCAAAGATAAATTAGTTACAAATGAATAACTTCCCACTCTGAAACGTCTCGCTCCAGTTCAAGTTGTGAAGCTGCTTCGGGTTGTTCTGCCTGTGTTTCGGTATCAGACTTGAGCTCAAACATGTACGGCTGAACTGAAGCCATAGTTACCGGCTGCGGCGGCTTTGTTTTGGATCACACTACCTTGCTCGTCAGGACCCGCCCTACTCTGCTTCTGATTGGCTAGTAGTCCTTACCTAGGTACTGCGCATGTGCAACTCCAAAAAATAAGATGCCTCACTCGGTAGCTAAAACGGAGCGTTCAAGACACAGGGTGAAAAGAGGTGCTGCAGCAATGTGCAGTGTGAGAAAATTTAATTTTTTTTTTTAAATTAAACCATGTCAACCTATTCTGGTACAACCCCAAAACAAAATTATGAACCTGAAAATGAGCATAATATGACCACTTTAAAACAATACTGTATAGTTGTTGAAACATTTGGTATTTGTGTTAATTATAATTGTACTAATAAATTCCTATATCATTATTATTATTATTATTAATTACCACTGAAGCTGCTGAACATATTAAGAAAAACTTTATGATCTGCTCACTCAGTGTGTATGCTGTATCATTTATCTCTCTGACTAACTTGGTAAAATTGTGCTCTAAAAACAGACACAGCTGTCAGATAGTAACCAGTTTATTTAGAGGCTTGAAACAAATGGTGCACAGCACAGAAGAAATGGACTTTTAACCCTGTCTGTGGGAAGGGGTTAATAGATGTTTACTCTTATTTAAATACAGACATTTTCAGTCTGAAACCAGATTAATCATGGCTGAGCGAGGTTGGCACTTAAAATACGATTGTGCACTTGAGCAATCTGTTTTTAGGGTGAGGAACAAATTGACTGAAAGGCTTTGGGGCCCCAAACACCTAAAAGTAGTGATGTTTGTTTATTAAGCAGAGAAATATTTGGCTTCAACAATAAGGCACAGACGCAGAAGTCTTGCCCAGATGGTGACAGAAGCCACACCAGAACTTCAGGTTACATCATGTTACACATATATTTTGATTAGATGTGTGTTTGCCTCATAGCTAAAGAGTCAGTTCACCCATTTTAACAAAAAGCGTATTTTCACACATACCACTAGTGGTACACTTGTGTTAATGCAAATAGTTTAGTTTTTATATACTGATATTTTGCGATATCTTCCTCCGAAACTTCCTGTTGCCACCCCAGTACAATGGAAGTAGAAGGAATTTTGTTTAGGCTCCTTGTTTCGGTTTTGCACTTCCTGTTTAGTTATTCAAATGTCATTTTTCAATGCTGTGAGCACCACCAACAAAATCGCATTCATGTCTAGGTGGAGGCAGAAATCTCAGACAGATATTTCAAAACCTGGACAAATAAAACAAAAAACTGCATAGATACCAGAAGAACAAGACTACGAGTGTACAGCTATGCTAGCGGCTCTGTGAGGCTCTGCTTTGAGCCAAATGCTAAATGCTAGTATTGGACAACTTGAAATTTTGATCTAATGACGGCACTAGATGAAAAGTCATTAGGATTCATCCTCTGGCAACCACGTATGTCTGTGCAGAATTCCATGTCAATCCATCCAGTATTTGTTGAGATATTTCAGTCTGGACTAAAGTGGTGGACCGATCGACCAACATCCCTTTCCCTAGAGCCACGCTGCTAGTGTGGCTAAAATTCCTTTTGTAATTTGGTGGAAGTGACCCTTTAATATCCTCACAGTGGCCACAGATCATCCTTACCACTCAGTGGCACTTTAGATTTAGAGGAGAGAAAAGAAATTCAGACGTCATGTTATTTTGTCGGATTCTTCTGAACAACCAGAGAACACTTGGAATGGCATTCGGTATTCTGAGCACAAAAATGTAAAAGCTTTATTCTTTTACATTCCCCAAGAAAATAATATAATCAGATTCCAGATAATTGAGACTGAGTCTCATTAGTGGCTGAAGCTCAAACAACAGCCTTCTCTCAAAGTGAAGTGCATCGTGGCAACGATACTCCCTCTGAAGTATTTGAATGTGTTTTTCAAATTACAAGTGGATTTTACCCTGAGCTTTCTGTTATTACTCACATAAAATGATTTGACAAATTGCGGTTTCAGATCATGATGGCAGGGAGCTCATGCTGTGGCATTGTGGGATTTGAAGTTCAGGCAAACAAACTGTGTGTAAGGCTCTTTGAGTTTCCTTTGATGGGCTCTAGGAGAACCTTGTATGGTCTGAGGGGTTCAAATGCTGGGCTGCATAGCTGGGAGCAGCATGGAAGACAAACACTGGCCTGGAGGTGGTGTTTTAGGCCGAAGGAGTATGGAGCTAATAACAGTGTGTGTGTGTGTGTGTGTTTGCCTTTCTGGGTCTGTGTGGGTGTAAGGCAAACAAAAATTCTCGAACCTTAAATTAGAAACAAATCCCTAAATCCATCGTGCTAACCCTGATTAAGAGTACTGTGTCCAAAACTGGATAGTTTTAGATGCAAGTAACTCACTCACATGCTGATTAATTCATTCATTCACTCATTCATTCTATACTTCATTAATGGTTATCCTATCTTTGACAGAACACTGAGTGAATAGTCACTCTCTACCTCTGAATGCGTGGCAGATATGAATGGAGCTGTGTCCCAGTTAAGGGGCTGGTTGCATTATTATTGCGGGCGACTGTGACTCAGTGGTAGAGCGGGTCATCGGAAGGTCGGCGGTTCGATCCCAGCTTCCCCCAGCCCATGTGTCAAAGTGTCCTTTGAAGCACTCTAGTCGGAAAAGACTAGAAAGGCGCTGATTAAGTACAGTCCCCTTACCATTCCAGGGTCTCACATAGACTGAAGTGAAGGTGCAGTTCGGCAGTATTGAACACTCTGGGCCCTGTTTTAATAGGACATTTAGTTTTGGTTTGAGAGGAAAGCCACTGTTGACCATTTTGGGGTTAAATCAAGTTAAGGATCCAGGGTTTTACACAAACACGCGCTCGCACGCACACACTGTTGCTTCAAGATAAACAAAGCATCCACTCATCAGCAGCAAATGGAATGATGGAACCACACCCAGAACTTCTGCCTGGAACCGTCTCCCTTTAAACCACCAATTAGCTGACTCACTTGAGACCAAACCCACCAATCAGACATCAAAGACACTCTCTGGTGCAGTGGAAGGGGAAAACAACCCTCACATTATCCAGAGGGACTTTGGCTCCCTCTATAAGGCGACTACAAGGCTACAGTTGCCAGCACACCTTGTTCTGCAATCAGCCGGGTGCGAGTGTTGAGATACTGACCACGATTGTTGCTTTTTTATGAGCACACTTATTTTTAAATAGTTTTATCTTTTTTTTTTTTTTTTTTTTTAGGTAGAAACCAATTTTTCTTTCTCTTTGCGTTCACCTCTGTCTGTTTCTGTCCACAGGCCCACAGAGCTGTTCCGCAGCTGTAATGTCCAGTCAGACCAGGGAGCCATGAATGACATCAAGCTGTGGTCCAATGGGACGATCAAGATGCCGTTCATGAACATCCCTGTGCTGGACATCAGGAAATGTCTGCCGGACATGTGGAAGGCCGTGGCCTGTTCCCTGCAGATCAAACCCTGCCACAGCAAGTCCAGAGGCAGCGTCATATGCAAGTATGTCTTCTACCATCCTACAAGTGACAAGTTCCCACCCAGTAGCAATTAGTAACAGGGCCGCACATGACCAGACCAAAATGTGGAGTGAAACTAAAGTTGACCTGTAATAAATACTGACTTATTTTGACAAAGTTATCAAGATTTACTCAGGCAGCAAAACAAAATTTGACGTGACGTTTCGAGCACATCTGCTCTTCATCAGACTCAAAGGCAATGTCTGACGCCATGTTTAATATCCATCCAGATGTGATGGACAGGTGGAGGCCCTGCCCTTCTCTCAGGATCTGCTGTGTCATGTCTGGAGTGTGTGTATGTGTGTGTGTACTGCATAACAGCACTCCACCCTTAGGCTATATGTCTTGTTCAGCCATTTGCCAGATACAACCTTCCTCTCAGGTTTTAATCTCCCACTTGTCTTGAATGACATTACACCATCACACAATGTTCACATCCAGCTTGAGGCTGTGTGTGTTGGCAGAGCCTCTCACTCTGCACCCAGCCTAGCTTACAACCCTCCTTACCTTCAAAATTCTACATTTGTAGGCATAGAAGTTACACATGACCACTTTATGTTGATTGATTCTTATACATTTGTTTCAAGCAGAGTTACATTTACGTAATGTCCTCAGGTCAGATTGTGTGGACATCCTGACCCAGTGTGGGGACAGGAAACGTTTCCATGAAGGACAAACTCCAGAGAGGATCTGTGAGCTGCTGTCACCCATTGATGACCCTGAACGCTGCATCCCCCTCCACAGATACCTCAGTGAGTCACAACGAACAGCACATATTCCTTGAAATGTCTGTGAAGCTTCAGTGTTGAGCAGCAGTCATTCTTTCCTCTAGTGACATCTAGAGGGGCTCAGTTACAAATGGAAATACCAACAAAACACAGTATTGTAACTGGAAAGAAACACAAATAAAAAAACAACTAATTCCACAACTTACACTGGCTGCCTGTTATGTTCCATATTGATTTTAAAATTCGACTGATTGCTTTTAAGGTTCGAGGTTCAAGGTAATGCTTTGAAAGCATTAAACGGCCGTGCTCCAAATGAGATCAAGGATGTACTGACTCCCTATGTGTCTGGGCATTCCCTTAGATCGGTGGATTGGTCCTAGATCCCGGCATGTGACCAGTGTTGACCAGGCCTTTGCTGTTAGACCCTACATCATCAGCATCTTTCAAATCCCTTCTTAAAATGTTAATGTTGCTGTTTATTTATCATTATTTTATCCCCCGGTGCTTTATGATCCCTGTGCTGTTTTTATTTGTTTGTGTTTTTAGCTGAGTCCGTTTTTTTTTACTGTAAAGCACTTTACCTTATTAAAGAAAGTTTATTATTATTATTATTATTATTACTATTTCAGGCCTTCAAAAGCTCATGCAGCCAAATCTGCAGGTACATTGATTTGTGGCCACCAGGGGGCAGAGGAACACAGAAGCTGACAGATGCAGCACTGACAACACATCATCTCATAAAGCTGTTATGGCTAACATTTTAGTACGTGGGTGTTTCTACCCACCTGACAATTTTAAGACTAATAGTCACTGGCCTTTTAGCTAACTGCGTCTGTCTGCTGTTTGCTGCTGGGCAGGTAGTGTACAGTGAGTTTATTTGCTGAAATCAGCTGCTTGCTGCTGCTAGAAACAAGGTTGATGAGAGTGCTGGGTCAGTAAATGTGCCATAAATCCAAAGCAATGAGCTAAGAGAGACAAGGTCATTGTTTCACAAGTAACTGCAGAGTCACATCCAACTTTCCATTTCCTAAATCCTAAACAAGCCATTATGTGCCTTTCAACAAATATAATGCCATTTTTTAAACAGTTGCCATAATACATTTAGAGAAATAATGAACAGTAAAATTTGTATTTATCACTTTCAAATAAACTTTATAACATTTAAAAGGAAACTCATCAGGTGTGCAATGTGTTATTCCTGTGACACAGTTCCAATCATTTGTCATCTCTGAGCTGAATGTTTTGCATGTTGTCGTTCAGTTTTTTTGTTAAGCACAGCAGAGTGTTTGCATACGAATGTGATAATCTGAGGTACAATCTGTCTGCTGGTCTGTTCAAACACACCTTTCTCTTCTGCTCGGACTATGTGATTGGCTGCTGTCGGATTGATTTTATATCTATATCTATAAGTATATCTGTATATCAGGAAAAGGGTTTTTGTAACATGACTAGTGGCATGGCTCTAGGGATGGTAATCGGTCGGTCCACCACTTTGGTCCAGACTGAAATATCTCAACAACTACTTGATGGATTCTCATAAAATCTCGTACAGCCAGAGGATGAATCCTATGACTTTGGTGATCCCCGCACTTTGAGTGTTTGTGTGTCCCAAATGTAATGACAATCCATCATTCATGTTCCCCTCAGGATGAATGGTAATACCTTTGGTGACTTTTCATCTTTACACCTTCTTACTGTCATATCTTATCTGACGGTCATGTTTAATCCTTATTTTACATTTCCACATCCACCCCTCACCTACACCCCTACCCCTTCACACACTCCCTCCAGCCCCCAGTTCTCTAGGCAACAACATTGTTGTGGAGGTCATCCATCCATGCAACCCCAACCCATGCCCCAGCAACCACTTGTGCCAGGTCAACAGGAAGGGCTGCCTTGATGAACTCAACTGTCAGCCATACCTCTGTGTGCCAGGTACGACCAAAGACAGCTACAGTTCAGCAGCTTTACTGTGTTTGCTCTAGAGTCTAAAAACTGCAGCATGGCAGTCATTCTGAGTTTGTGTGTATGTATGTGTGTGTCTTCAGGCTGTAAACTGGGCGAGGCCTCAGAGTTTCTGGTGCAGCAGGACGCTCGTATCCAGGTGCCTACTCGTGCTGGTCCTGCTGGATGCTACGAGGTCTGCAGCTGTGGTCCCAGTGGGCGTCTGGAGAACTGTGTGGAGATGCCATGTGTGGACACCAGCAAGCCCTGCATCGTAGGAGGACAGAGGAAGAGTAAGACCTCCCTTGTGTCTTTCTGCATGTCCAAAGAGTTTCCACAAGGCTTAAAAAGTCTTACAGCAGTAGAAGTCTGAATGCCACCACTGGTGATCTGACATCCATAGACGACCCCCATGAAATAAGTAATTAGATACATCACTTCCTGTGGAGAGGAGAATTAAATTTGGACAAGTATGATTTATCTACAGCATCTCATTTAGAGCAGTGGGGGACTGTTCTCCTCATACCATGTCATTTCAGTGTAGGTAGGTGGGTTTCAATGCGCATTTTGGCGCGCTTAAAGAAACCTGAGTTGAAACGCAGAAAATTCGAAAAAAATCTCGCATTATCGCAAAAAAGGTTTTTACGCTTGGCTGAGGTGGAAAAGTTGCTTAAGTCAAGGTAAGGCAAGGCAAGTTTATTTATATAGCACATTTCAGCAACAAGGCAATTCTAAGTGCTTCACACAAAACATCAAAAACATGTGAGAGTGCAAAAGAAACAGTCATTAAAGAGCCAAGAGAATAGAAAATAAAAACAAGCTAAAATAGAATAAGACATGTATAAAATACAAGAATACTTCAGTGGTGGCAATTTTAAACTTAATATGCGAAAACTCAAAATGTTTTGCCTTGTGTACACAATCTACAAATTGGTGCCTAGTCTTCTGAAGCCATAAGCATAACAGAGCCTCCCATTTTCCACAAAGAACACAGATTCACCATCGGTCTTGATTATCCATAATAAGCCTCTTTCAGTTTACCCCAAAACGTCTGCCACGGGTTTAACCTCACGGTGGGTCTTATCTGTGTCAGGCGCAACCCAAAGCTGCCCCGGGGGAAAAAACACCGTCTTTTTCCCAAATCTACCAACCACTGACATCAGCACTTAACCTAGAAATGTATAATTATTTGATTTAATAAAAGGCAGCAGCAAACAGAAAAGTCTTCAGCCTTGAAAAACAACATAAGACAATATAAAAAGACTTTTAAATACAATTAAAGAGTTAAATAGAAAATAAAAATAAGATACAACAGGAGAGTAAAAGTTACAGTGCAGAGTTATTATTAATATAAGATATTAATCAAAAGCCTCAAATTTGATTTAATAACAGGCAGAGTCAAACATAAAATTCTTCAGCCTTGATTTCAAAGAACTGAGAGTGGCAGCAGACCTGCAGTTTTCTGGGAGTTTGTTCCAGATATGTGGAGCATAAAAACTGAACGCTGCGTCTCCATGTTTAGTTTTGACTCTGGGGACAGAAAGCAGACCTGTCCCAGACGGCCTGAGAGGTCTGGATGGTTCATAACGTAGCAGAAGATCAGGAATGTACTTTGGCCCCAAACCATTCAGTGCTTTATAAACCATCAGTAGTATTTTGAAATCAATTCTTTGACAGACAGGAAGCCAGTGTAAAGACCTCAGAACTGGAGTGATGTGATCCACTTTCTTGGTCTTAGTGAGGACACGAGCAGCAGCGTTCTGAATCAGCTGCAGCTGTCTGATCGATTTTTAGAAACCTGTAAAGACTCCGTTACAGTAGTCGAGTCGACTGAAGATAAATGCATGGACGACTTTTTCTAAATCCTGCTGAGACATAAGTCCTTTAATCCTGGACGTATTCTTCAGGTGGCAGTAGGCTGACTTTGTGATTATCTTAATGTGGCTGTTGAAAATCAGGTAGTTTTTAACATTACTGATTGAAGCTGAGCACTGACTTAATCATTCCTCCTTTTCTCCAAAAACAATGACTTAAGTGGATGTCACTGAAGACTTTAACAAGAGCAGTCTCAGTGCTGTGGTGTGCTCGAACACCTGACTGGAAGACATCAGCTGTTTAATGCCAAGAAGTTGTTCAGCTGTTGAAAAATGATTCAATGATTTTACTTAAAAACGGAAGGTCTGATATGGGTCTATAATTGTTCATTAGTGACGGGTCTCGATAGTTCTTTTTTAAGAGTGGCTTGATGACTGCAGTTTTCAGGGCCTGTGGGAAGACACCCGAGAGAAGAGACATGTTGACAGTCTGTAGAAGAGGCCATGCAATTCAATACAGGACGCCTTCTGTCTTGTGTTTCTAGAGTTATAAAATAATAATAAGTCGTAGAGATAAAACTATTTTACATGGTGGAATGCTGAGGATGAATGAAGGAGTCTCACAGCCTGAGGGAGCTGCTCTGTAGTCTGGTGGTACGACAGCGGATACTTGTGTATCTCTTACCAGACGGCAGCAGAGTGTACGTATGTAGAGAGGATTTGTCTACTGTGAATATGTCTGCTTTGCAGTGGTGGAATGTAACTAAGTACATTCATAGTACACATACTTAAGTACAAATTTGAGGTACTTCTACTTCACTTGAGTCTTTTCTTTTCATGCCGCTTTCTACTTCTACTCCACTAACGTTACATCTCAGCGTCAAATATTGTAGTTTTTCATACCCCTCCTGTCCAGTGAAAACCATGTAACTCCAAATGTGGTGATTTTGAATGTTTGTGATAAACTGAAGGATGAAGTGTTCCTTTATGGTTTGAGAAAATTCACCTACTTCGTTAAGACAAATAAACTATTTTAACCCCCCCTCAGATCAGCTGGAAAATGCATCGTCACCAAGCTGAAAACAGGCTGTTTCTCTGGGCTCATGAAAAGTTGACTTTTTAGAGATACGTGGTTCTCATACATGCTGATTTTATAGAATATGATGCATAGCTGTAGGTTAAACTACCCAACAGTATATAAAATAGTTCAACCAGTTAGCTCAGTTAGCTCAACCTTAAACATCTACATTAGTAAAATACAACATACACATTAATGCAGCAGTAATATTAATCCAGAAACATCAGATATAATAGTAAAACACTGACAGGGAACTTTTTGCTGTTGAAACTTTGAAGTACATTTAGCTGGTAATACTTACAACTTAAGTAAGGTTTTGAAAGCAGGACTTTTCCTTGTAGTGGAGTTTTTTCACAGGGTGGTGTTAGTACTTTTTTACTTAAAGGATCTGAAACCTTCTTCCACCACTGCCGCTCTGGCAAAGCCTTCAGGCTCCGCTACCATTCAGACTGCAGCCACACAGTTTTAGTTTTTTAATGAGAAGGTAGTTATGTAAGCTAATGTGCACTGAATAGTTCAGTTATTCAAATTCAACAAAACTCAATAACGGTGTATACTGTAGTGTAGTTTGTCGATTTCTTGTGCCGCGGTAATGGTGTTATTTTGTCCTTTTGGAGGTATCAAAAAGGTCCTAAAAGTCATTACATTTGTACTTAAAAAATGTGCAGATACCCTGTAGAGTGAAGGAGGTGTGACCGCCAGTCCGAATTGTCTGGGGTCTGTTTGTGAGGAAGCCCAATATCCAAATTTTTATCAGGTAATTATTCTCAGTTTCTAACGGCAGTATGCAGTAAATGGTTGCCCTTTGTGTGCGTATTTTTAATAGAGCCCGACCGATGTGGGATTTTTGAGACCGATACTGATTTTAGAAGCGAAACATTCACCAATTACCTATATGGCAGTCGATATAGTGACATTTTGAGCAGGAATGAAAATAGACCTTTTCTGTGTGGATTGTGCAAAGGTACTTAAGGCTGCTTTCTCAAACAAAAACTTTATTAAAGAATATTAAAGTTAAATATTCTTTAACATGTTTAATATACATTGTCAACCAATTCTAGAAATAAACGCTGAGAAAATAAAGAATAAATAAAAATAAAATAAATAGCTAAATAAACATCAGTACTGGATGTTCAGTATCAGTCAATATCTGACTATTATATATTGAAAGGAGAAAATGATGGTTCATTGTTTATTAACTTTCCAGCAATGTATTTCACAAACTAGTTAGCAACTTACTGCGAACACACCGCTTTGACTTTACCACGTCTGCTCAGCTGTGCTGAGAGTATTATAGCCATAGCAACGGCCAACATTTCCCAGCATGCACTGCCTAGTGCTGAAAGCAGTTTAAGTTAGCTGTTATATGTTCCAAAATGCAAATGTTACTTTTTGTTAGTGTTTGTAATGTGTCTGTTCAGAACGTGGTGGTTTATATGGGTAGTTGTCATTTTTGTGCTGGTTTTTAGTTTTAACCATTAGTGACGTGGCTGTTACATTTCATGACACTAGCTGTATTTTAACTGTGTGAAGCTAGTTCTAGAGAGGGGTTTTTTCTTGCATGTGTTACACTGCTTACCATTGTAGTAGCACCAATATGATAACACAAGCATCCTGCTTAATAATCAATTCAAATTAGATCTGCTGATATTTCTGATAGGCCAATATTAGCTGGCTAATAAACTGGTCAGGCTCTAGTTTTTAACTATTTTACTGATCAACATGATGTGCCTGATGGTGTTATGACTCCTAATGAAACTTAGAAGCTCAGCGTTCTTGTTGCCCTTCAGCATCTGTTTTGAACTTTTATTCAGCCAGAAAAAGCTAATATTTCTCTGTATAATATGACCTCTTTCTGTCAGCTGCTGTGTGTCTGCAGTGGATTTGGAATTGTATTTGTTTGATGTTATATGGTTATTAATGTGTGTTGAAAATGTATCTGAAAATTAAACACGAGTTTAACGCTACAATTTCAAAACCCACAAATTTTATTGGGGACCCACTCAAATGACCACCTGTGGGTCCCGGGGACTCACTGAAAACCTATCAACATCACTGAGAGTGTGGCCCTTGTTGTGTGTGGGCTCCGTCACATGCCGAGTCAGTCCATAGTTATCAAGAACACAACACAGTTCTTTACTCCCTCTGACCTGGAGGTTGTCAACATGGATGTTAAAATCACCAACAATGACTACACAGTCAAAGTCAATACAGATTATAGACAGCAGTTCAGTAAAGTCATCAAAAAAGTTTGCACAGTATTTAGGTAGCCTGTAGATATTTAGAAATATAGCTTGAGAAGAGGAATTCAACTGAAGAGCCACATATTCAAAAGAAGCTAAATTTCCATAAGACATCTTCTTGCACTGGAGGGAATCATTAAACAAAACGGCAACTCCACCTCCTTTTTTATGCACTCTAGCCTCGCTCATAAAGCTGAAGTTGGGAGGGGCAGACTCGATAAGAACAGCTGCACTGTTATCTTGGACTAACCAAGTTTCACTTAAAAACATGAAATCAAGATTGTGCTCAATAATAAAATCACTGATTAAAACTGTTTTTCCTGCCAAAGACCTGATGTTTAATAATGTTAAATTTAGTGCATTAAATCTGCCCAATTCTTCGCGACAGGCTGTGGCTGACGAGAAATGGCTGCTAAATTAGCAAAATCTGCAGAATTGGTTGAGTGCTTCTTAGCACCATTCCTTTTCTATTTCCTATCAAGACAGGAAATGAGAAAGCTACCGGCACACGGGGCACCAGCTTGTCCTGGGAAGAGCCATGAGTCCCATTAGCCTTGCAGCCTGGACCCGGCACACATCGGTTAGAGCTGGCTGTATTGTGTACACAAATAACTGGACGTGCTGTACTTTTAACAGACTGGGGAGACAGAGGATGATTCTCAGGCCGCCGGTGGGGCGGCTGGATGTCGTACCTGTGACAAATGTGTCAAAACTGGCTGAAGACTTGCATTTAGTCGCATTTAGCTTAATGCGACACAATTAAATGCGAAAAGGGTAATGGAAACAGACTTAGTGAATAAATCATGACATGAAGCATGCGACTAGAGAATTAGCACTACCAGCTGTTCATCTTGACCAACCAACCTTTAATATCCGCATAACTGTAGTGGATGGAAATGCAATTCATTTGCATTTTGTTTTGCAGATTTTCTCAAAATCTGGTTAAAATTTACGCTACATGTGGATGGAAACCTAGCTAGTGTTGGCTTCTTTTGTTCACATTAACTTCAACCCATATGTGTATTTTTTTATTTATTTAAATACAAGTAATTTTATTGATTATACATTAATAGAGACATTAAAGCATTAAAGTTTATAATAGTTTATAGTTTAATAAAGTTTTTATCATTTTTGGTTTTTAGCTAGTCTTAATGTCATGGCTTGTCTTGAATCTTACTGTCTTAACCATGAAGATAACCCTTCTACCCAGTCATTCTTATTACCTGACTTAGAGCCCACGTGCTTCTGCTAAACAAATCCTGGAGTAGAATAAAACAGAATTCAAAGCCTCCAATCAAGTCTGCAATTATCAGAGTGATCCAGTCTCAGTCTGAGAGGTCTGCCTCAAATAAAAAGTGTTGTGTCATTAAGAAACCAAAAATGAAAAATCATCAGCATCCTCTGCCCAACCAATTACATGAGACATCACATCAATTCATGTGCAGATAAAGCAGTAATATTCTAGTGGAGATGAATGAGTTGTGGTTCTTTTCAAATTAGGCACTGCAGCTCTAAATTTCCGCTGATTTGGTGACTGAGGCAGAATGGTTTCATTTGTCCCTCAGACCGTCAGTGACTGGCGTTAGCTGCACCTGGATCAGAGCAGGAACCTCAAGCCAGGCGTTTCTACTGTAGGCTTCCCTGTCGGCGTAGTCACATTTATTTCAACAGAAACAGGACTTCTAAGAGGCAGAGCAGGCACAGGTTCCACTGTAACATACACCACCCATATGCTAAGAAGACAAATATGTTGACTAATATTTGTAAATAAATGCACAATTAAGAGTCAATTTGCACAACTCTTTAGGTTTATGTATCAGTGGCATTACAGTTGGATGCTGGAAAGCTAAAGAGCCTCATTTTAGCAGCAGATTGCAGATATTTCTTACACTAAAACTGTCCAGTAAAAGCCATATAATGAGATGACTTTAGGTGTGTATGCTCCTTAGGGCAGAATGAAGCAGGTTCCACTGCAAATCCTCACTCACTACACTGGAAGTATTTCTCTGTTGAGAAACTGTAGTACATGCTGATAAAGTGTGGTTAGAGGAAAAACTCTTTACATATTCAGAACTAACCCCAGGAACGGAGATGGGCTGTGAAGCAATTTTGGCATAGTGGCCGCACGGGATATTGCAACTTGCGCGTTCATCACGCACACTGGCCCAAAAAGCATTATTCCCATATACAATCATTGGAAAAGGAGCAGCTGGAAAAGGGTGAATACATTTTTCTAAGCATCGCAGACTAATTAACATCACATGTGCGCTCACTCTAAATGGGTGAGAGCAGAAGGTGCATGGGCTCAAAATGCCGAAAGGTGGAGACAATTTGTAACATCTCATATCATCATGCATTGCTGTCTGCTACAGTGTCATGTTTGATACTGCCACTAGGGGGCACTAAAGTCAAAAACTTTAAACAAACAAAGTGGCATTAACATTTTAGAATCAGTAAACATTCACTTAGACATTCCATTTAATGAATAATCTTTCTCTCTGTTTGTAGAGACAAATATTCTTGTTTCCACTTTCCCTTGGTGCGTCACCCCCTCCTCTCTCCCCTCACCAACTCAGGGTCTTCGCCCACAGAGGTTTATTGCTTTTATAGCATTCTGCTTTTATGTTTGTTTTCGCCTGCACTTCTAAGGAGGAGCGAGCTGCTCTGCTCTTATTGAAGACAGATGTTTGGTTTGAATTGGACACATGCTGTTCTGTTTTGTGTAGAGCCAAACTCCATTCAAAGGTCTGGCAATTTAATGTGCTGTTGCCTAACAGCGGGCACAGACGCATCACAGAATTTGACTTACCTTTTCAAAATCCTCTTCAATTCAGCATGTTTATATTTCACCAAGCAGTTTTATATTTCAGTGAAATAATTGAAAGGGTTGACTTGTTCTAAGCAGGTGAGAGAGTTCACACTCAAAGGGAGCCAAGGACTATACATGCATTTGTCTTTATTCACTCCTCTTAATTCAATCTTTTGAATTGGATTGCTCTGCAGTCATCTTGTTGCCTGTTGACAGCAAGATAAGACATGTTGTGAGCACATTTTTGCTTTGAGCACTGTGAAACTTTCTGAAGTTTGTTATTACCATATAATTTTCCACCAAGACACACCATGGTAGGTGGTAGCAGATAGTGAGAAACAAAAAAGATTTTTAAAAAGTCTTGTTAATTATGTTGAACAAGACACATTAGATATATTAAGATCAAACTATCAGATTATAACAACTGAACCAAGTCCATGACGACTGAGCAAACTCCAATCACTGATAAAGGCATGGAGACGTGGTTGAAAGCTGCAGAAAAGCCTAGCAGTTACTTCATTTAAGGCTGAAGAATCACCTTGAAGCAGTAGTTCGACATTTTGGGAAACGGGCTTATTTGATTTTATTCCAAGAGTGAGATGTTCAAACGGATATCAATCTCTTGTCTCTGTGTTAGGTACAGAGCTGGAGGTAGGACGTGGTTAGCTTAGTTTAGCATAAAGACTGGAAGCAAGGGGAAGCAGCTAGCCTGGATCTCTCCAAAATTCAAAAATGCACCTACCAACACCTCTAAAGCTCGAAAACAACACGGTGTGGTTTTACAGGGAGTTATGTGCTGGAACTATTCCTTGACAAACAACAGTTTATCATGCGCCCAGTACTTCTGTGCACCATCTCTGGTTGCCAGGGTAACTCACAGTGACAACAAGACTTGAGTGTGAAGTCACTGCACCCAGCTGTTGTTTGCCTGAGCCAGGCTAGCTGTTTCCCCTTGTCTTTATGCTAAGCTAAGCTAAACACCTCCTGGCTCCAACTCTTTACTAAGTATGTTTATAAAAATTTAAAAAAAATGTATAAAAACAGTGCCTTTAAACATATTGTAACTAGGCAGTCAAACCCTGACAAAATCTCTAATGAAGCAGAGTAAACTTTAGAAATTGTATGACAAATGCCCTCAATCCATAGAACCAAGTTAGCTGGCTAAAATCACGTTAGTCTGGATTAGTTAAACCACATCTGAAGAATTGCGGCTCTGCAGGTTTGTTGTTTGTCAGGAATGTTGTTTACTGTATAAGCAGTATGGGCTATACACCAAGCGGCAACCTCCTGGGCTGACAAAACTGCAGTTCCTCGAATGGCCACTCAAGGCAGGCTCCAAAAGCGAGTCAGTCCCCACAGAGCCCCGTGTTAAAATGCCCAACTTTACAGCAGAAATAAACACGTTTACAGCCTGGTACAAACAACTGTTTTGGTCTCTATAGCTAATTTCCCCCTTCATGACAACTGTGAGGGGGGTGAATTTTTAAATAACTCACCAATTGAAATAATATTAAGGCTTAAAGTTATGCATAATTAAGGACGCGGCCGCTTTGAGTGACCTATCAGGTGGCTTGCTGCTAGGTGGTTCAGCAACTAGGCCTCATTCGGCCCGCCTCAGCTCCACCTCTTCGCCCATTTTAGGATTAGCCTGAGATGGCGATGGCTGCACCTGCAGAGCAACCACCCCACTACTCCTGTCAGCAGCCCGGTGGGAGGATGATAGCAGAGGAGGTGGTAGCAGCGTGTGGTTCAAAAGCAGTTTAGCCGACTTCACTAACTTTCAGCACCGGAGCTGAGGGCAAGGGAGCGGCCAACAGACAAGCGTCGCGCTGCCCTCCGTTTCCATAACCCTTCTCCACTTCCTTCACAGCTGGTTTTGTGTTACCGTCATTTTGACGTAAGGCTCGATTTGTGAAGGTAGACGTTAAAGCCTACCTTGCTGTTGCCCCTGGATTGCTCTGTGTACAACTACTATAAAAAGTGCAGTGATTCGACTGACAAAGTCGACTCGGGGTCTTCTGAACTGATGACTCAAATCAGAGACTTTGAGGGGGCAGCCCTCGAAACCATAACTATCAAATTATATTACCCCACTAGTAGGAGTTTGTAGTAGCTAAATCGCTAAAACCCATTTGTATCACATTGCTCTTATTAAAAGCACATATGTTTTCCCATCAGGCTATATGATAAGATAAGAAACTTTATTGATCCCATGCAGGGGAATAGAAGTCTCACAGAGGCAGAGGTGCAAGAACAGATGCATTGTATAGATAAGTAAGCTCAAAAAGCCTAGAATACTATAAGCATGAATGAAGCATGAAAACAAAATAAAAAGGTACTAAATACTATACACACCAACAGAAATAGGAACCAAAATGTATTTAAACAAGAATGGTCACAAATAAACTAAGAGACCGGGACATTGCAATAAAAACTTAAATACAAAAGTCGCACTTCAGGTAATGAGACTGGTAGTGGATGAAGCGTCTTTAGCAGTCTGAGCAGGCAGTAGAGGGTCGTCCAGCAAACTGGACCCACCAGCTCCTTGGTCTTGCTTATACTGAACTGGAGGCCGGTCTGCTAACACCATTACACAAAGAGCTGTACTGGCCTCCATTATTCACCCTCTTCACTGCCTCCAAGTGCTTGCTCATGGTGGGATTTGTTGGGTCTCTGTAAATAATATTATAAAGAGTACGGTCTAGACCTGCTCTGTAGGAAAAGTGCAACGAGAACTTCTGTTATGAATTAGTGCTATATACTGTAAATACAATTGAACTGAATTCTCTGTCGTGCATCCGACAACGGCCGAGTCATCAGACATTTTTTCGTGTACATTCTTCTCTAGTTTCACTTGTTAATTATCTGTACATGTAAATCATTCCGACCTAAACATACAGTAACATGTTGTTCATGTGTTCTTTTGTTGCCTTGCTGCGTGTTGCGTGTTACCACCAGGCCATGGGACATCTTTCAGGATCGACTGCCACACCTGTTCCTGCTTCGCTGGTGACACCATCTGCTCCACCAGAGAATGCCTCGGCCTGGACAGCTCTGATGAGGACCGCCGACACCTAACTGGTCCGTCCGTGTGTTTGTCAAATGCCACACGTGCACCTGTCTTTCAACAATGTAATGGTTTGAACAGGGTTTGACTGATTTACTGATTGATTCATGATTTATTGTAGGGTGTGAGGGAGATTTTATTTAGTTTTGCTCTGATTAGTAGTGACTGAATAATCCGTCCTATCGACGTCTTTTGGAAGCAGTGTTCATTTTGGTACCTGATTTGTTTTGTTAGTTATGTATATTAGATTTAGTCACATTTTTGTCATTTGATTTAGTTTAAGTCAACAAAAACTAACAACATTTGAGTCTAGTTTTTGTTGGTGATGTTTTAGTCTCATTTCTGTCATGCATTTTTTGATTTGTATGTCTTCTAAGCATAGGGTTTAGGCATTTAGGCTACAACAGTTGCCATCTTTGTTGTGTACAGTTAGCATTGTTCCACGTGTTGTTCTTGTCTATCGCAAGGTTAGTGGAAAAGGCACTGACACACAGTGTCCGTGTGAATCAGCTCTGCAGTTCCACAACAGGCTGACTCCCCTCAGTAAACCAGTTGTCATTCTAAACTCTGGCCGTTGAAACAGAGTCCTGCTCACCTAGCATCACCAAAGCTGCCTGTTCTCTCCACTGCAGAGCAGCTGATCATTCAGAAGCTGGATTCACTCACTTGTTCACTAAAACAATGCTGTTCACTGTCTGCGTTTAGCTTGAGAGGAGAAGCTAAAATGTCGGATAGCGTAGTGATTTATCTTCAGCGAACATCTAGAGGAAGACTTAGCTGCCTGACCGTCGCCATTAATCCTGAAATATACTCCTTCCTTCTGAGAGCAGCACTAAAGATAGCCGACTGAAAGTAACGTTAACGCTACAACGCTTAGTTTGTATTTGTTGACGAAAACTGTAATACATTTCGTCATAGTTCTCGTTTGCAAAAGTTACTTTTTATTTAGTTTTAGTCTCGTTTTTGTCATGAAAGAAAGGTTGTCAACAAATCTGTTTTGCCATAGTTTTTGTTGATTGAATTAACACTGCACAGGAGCTGTGTTGGCAGTTGTTAGGAGCAGTTAACATTGATCAAAGAAATATGTCGAGTTGTTATTTCTGTGATTTTTCTCGCTATTTTTCCTGGATCTAGCTAGCTAGCTATGTAGGAAGATGACGTCCCCATTCTTAATCCAAACTTCTGAGCTCTGATTGGTCGAACCACCGTCGATGGTGCAGCAGATCCATTTGAATCGCTAAACAAATGTGAAATGTCGGACCAAGGCCTGGAACCAGGCTATGCTACATCAGCAGTGCTGATTATTGCACAGAAATCGTACAGCTCTAGCTCGTAGCTCTGGTCATCGGTTCTATCAGTTATGATAATATTGTTCTCACCAGAGGAATTACTGAGATTTGGGAACATGTCGACGTCGCTAAAAACAGGTCCCACGGGGCAAGAAACTCGAGCGGTCAGATGATCCAGCCTCCCCAAACACACCGTGTTCTGGGATCTAAGCACTTACTTTGGTGAGTACAATGTTATCATAACCAAAAGTTGTGGTAATGGCCAGAGTTACGAAAATAAACCCCATGTTGTAATAAACGTTGTTTTCCTTTAAAGCTAAAGGCTGCAGCTTCACTGGCTACTGCTACACTGCACACCAGTGCTTCCACTGAACCCCAGATGCCATGAATACTTTCCTCCCTCATACTAGTCGTCATCTCCCCCTGTCCTCCTCCAGGTCTTCCCTGTAGTTGTCCGGACCGCTTCGTCCCAGTGTGTGCCTCTAATGGGCGGACCTATCCCAGCGCCTGTGTGGCTCGCTGTATGGGATTCAAGGACCATCAGTTTGTCTTCGGCCTGTGCCGCCTCAGTAACCCCTGTACCAACAAACCCTGCCAGAGAAACCAGAGGTAGGTTCAGCTGTACAGCCAGTGTAGCTGCTGGTAACTATGAGCACCAGCCCATCAACACTAAGGAAAAACTCCCTCCGTTTCTTATTACTCCTCTCCCTCCATCTGACTGACTGCCAGGTGGTTGTTTCAGGTGGCTGTGGTTGTGGTAAGTGGGGTTAACTGGCCACGAGGCCCTTGTCAGTATGGGGTTTGTTATTCCATTTCATTCACAGATAATCATCATCCCCCACACTCCTCCCATGAGCTTTGACCCCTCACCCACGGTCTAAATACTGTTTCAGAGGCTTTTCCACTCTGACTGGAATACAAATCTGAGGAAACTTATTGTTGCTTATTAACTTATCTGAGGAATTAGCTCAGCTACAGAGAGGCCTTTCTTTGAAACAAGCTCATATTAAGGCCTGTGTTCCTAACTTTCCCTGTTTTGAGGCATTCGAAGGTTTATTTGTCACATACACAAGTAATATGTGTAGAGAAATGCAATGTGGCAGGCTCTTAAGGCTGTCCTACAAGGCTAGTGGGAAATATCAGGATTAGAAAAATGAAATATAAAGGATAAAAATTCAAGATAAAAAGAGAAATGTAAAAATCTAAAATGCACATATGTTGCAATTTGAACCTTTTTCTAAGTATATTTTATCATAATAATTTTTAACATAGTAATTAGTAAGATGTCTCCCTGTTCTCTGATCTGCTCCTGTTAGTTTGTTGTTAGTGGAACCTCAATACTTCCTTCATGTTTACTCATTGTCTTGATCAATTCAGCATAATGTACTTTTCCACAGCAGAGGAACAGTCATGTCATACTTACCACTCTGCTGCTCACCTTGTCTTTTCAGAAACACTGTTTTCATTCACCAATTAATTCCAGTCTGTTCTACTCTGCTGTTTTTACAATCAGTGTTCAGCTACTGTCAATGAAACTCAGCACATCCTGCGCTCATGTTTCACATTCAAAGCTTTTTTAGCACCTCGAAGGCCATAACCCCTATAGAATGGTAAAGTGCCTTTCTAGTCTTCGACCACTCAAAGCACTTTACATGTCAACATTCACACATGCAATGTGCCAACTGCTCATCAGAGCAAAACTAATGCTCATTCACACCCACTCACATAACCTTCCACCCTTTTCGTTCAACATGTGGCTGGAGGGGGAGCCGGGAGTCGAACCGGCGATCTTCCGATTAGCGGACGAACCACTTTACCTCTAAGCCCCTGAGAGAGTATGCGTTATTTGCAAAGAAGATTTATTTTTAAATAATTTGAACCCTTCATTGTTTGCATCCATGTTTGCTAGCCTGCAGTGTTCTCCCTTGCCTTTGTTGGTGTGTTGCTACGCTTCTTGGAGATACCGCCACCAACTGTTTCATTTTTGATGTATCTGGAAGACATTTATCCGACACACACGCACACACACACGAGCTGATTTACCACCTTCACTCACACACACACTAATGAGTGGACGTATGTGTGGAGACCTGCTGGTTGCTATAGTGACAGAGCATTTCTTTGTGTGCTTGGAGGGAAGAAGTTTGCTCCTGTTGTTTTGATCATTTATTGCAGCTTTTTACCAAAATATACTCCTAAGTGTGTGTTGTTGACCTCCTTCAGTGTGTGAATGGATATCGAGGGTGGTGTGTATGTGATCTTAATGCACATACATACATACTATTAGTAGTCTAAAGCTTCTCACCTGGTCTCCTCACATGAGGAAAGAGAGTAGTATAGATGAATGTAAAAAGTCATATTGTTTGTGTTTCCAGGTGCATCCCAAAGTATCGTGTGTGTTTGAGTGACTCGTCGGACTGCCCGCAGTATGAGTGTGTTGGCCGGCCAGCAGCCTGTGATAAGAACAGTGTGGAGCCGGCCTGTGATACCGACGGCCTGGTCCACCCCAGTCTGTGCCAGCTGCAGCAGGCTGGGAAAACCCTGGCCTATATGGGCCATTGCCAGGTAGGTTGCACAAGAGAGCTGGAGGCAGCAGGGCTCAGGGACTGCTGTCTTCCTCTAGAGAAACACTAATTGCTATACTTAGTGCAGACCTTGCTGTTGCTGTGTCGATTTTTTTATGCATCCGTGCGATACAGACCTGGGAGCAAAACCTTGTCCAGCTTCCAGTGTTGTTAAAGCTAAAGAGCACTCAGTAAAGTGCAGTCCTCCATCATGGTTTAATAATCCTCTCAGTTAGCTGTTACCTTCAGAGTGGACACAGTATGACGTAGAGGACAGAGCAGTCACAGACGGACAGCAGAAGTATTAACCTTACGATGCCACTAAAAGGAAAGTTGTAAATCAAGCCAGTAGGTTTATTCTTGTTCTGAGTGTGAATGTGCAGAGGAATTTTGTCAGTTGAGCTTTTGGTCTGTTTGGTCCAAAACAAGGCATCTTGACAACTACAGTATAGTGTCCTCGCACTGGATTTTAGCTCTCAAAAAATGTATCTGACCCTATTTGATTATTTTTCGATTATGTATTGAGTCCTATCATGAATTGAACATATAATGGCGTCAGCATTGATGTCACTGATGTAACCAGTTCGGTGTCCATGTATACAGCTCCCTGCTCTTTGTTATGTTGGCCGTTTGCCTGCTGAAGGCCGAGTAGGGTTGAAACATTGCTGTTTTCAGTCAAATAAGTTGTAAGTCCAGTGTGAGGACGCTATCCTTTCTTCCTTTATTGTTGTCGTTGAATCTGTTGTGCTGCACCCATAAAGGATGAGATGTGCACACAACTACCTTTCTCATCTTGACAACTACAACCATATTGCCATGATATTTAAAATAGTAATCCAGCAATCTTAATATTACACTTTACACTTTAATATTACACTAAGATGGGGGACTTGCAATAGACAAATAAAAACACTTAACTGTTAACACTTTTAAAGGAATGGTCAAAATTTAAGCAGCAGAGTCCGAGATATTGTGACTTTTAGTCTCTAGTATGGGTCAAGTTTTCAGAAACACTGGACCCTACATTTCCCATAATGCAACTCAAGAGTGTCTTTCCTTAAACCCTCCCTGCCTGTCTTTCAAAATGTTAGGCCCCCAGTTTGTAATGCAGACTTTTTGTTATAAATTTGTAGTGTCCAAGTCCATGCTAAAATAACCCTGATGACATCACTATGACATAATCTAGGTTATTTTCTCAGACTTGTCCAAGCTCCTCCAGAGTCACAGAAGACTTTAAACAAGTGATCATAGAAGTTCATTCTTGACCTTGAGATCAGTATATGTCACAAAATAGTCTCAACACACAGGTTCACTCACGAGCTTTTCCAGAGCTTTCATTCGCATCTCATGGTCTTCATTAGCAAATGGTATCTTCAAACCGAAACAGGGGTTACAACTTATCGTGTGATAGACGTTTCACACCCAGCTCAAGTAATGATGCATCCGCCTGTTCCATCTGAGATGCAGCTGGAAGTGTTACTGTACCCCATTACTAGTCAACTGGCTTTGACCTGTAAAT